>NW_007734389.1:0-2649 GCF_000696425.1 Galeopterus variegatus | reverse complement strand
ATCTTTAGAGTACTTTAGTGTATATTTAGAAAATAAACTCTACCTAGAACTCAATACACAAAATAAATATCTTTCTAAAATAAAACCAGTTTTAGATAAACAAATGCTGAGAGAATTCGTCAATAGCATATGTCTACCATGAAAAAATGATAAAAGTTACCAAGACAGAGGAAAACAATGCCAGGTGGAAATCTGGATCTAGACAAAAGAAATGGTAAATATATGGGCAAATACAAAATATATGTTTCTGTTTTGTTAAAAGATAATTTACTGTTTAAAGCAAACATAACATACATTGTGAGGTTCATATCACATACAGAAGCAAGAATATATGAAAATAATTACACAAATAATAGGGAGGGGGAAATGGATATATAATGAAGTGAGGTTGTTTCCCTACCTGTGAAGTCGTATAATATTATTTGAGAGTAGCATGTGATAAGTTAAAGTGTTATATGGTAAACTATAGAGAAGGGGACAGCAAACTAGAGCACACTAGCTTCTGTCACTGAAGCTGTCATCTGTGCTTGTTATGTATTGTCCACAGCTGCATTGAATCTACAGTGTAAGAGTTTAGTAAGTGCAACAAAGACTATATGGCCTGCAAAGCCTGAAATTTTTACTATCCAGTCCTTCATAGAACAAAAGTTTGCCAATCTATGACCCAGAGGAACTATAAAACAACTAAAGCAGAGAGATAACTAATAGTGCAATAGTGCAAATAAAAGGAGAAAAAATTTTTTAAAACCCTCAACTAATCCAAAAAGCAGAGAATGAAGAAAGGAAGAAGAAATATTATTTGGGACAAGTGGAACACAACTGCCAAGATAGTAAATTGAAACCCATTTATATTGATAATTACATTAAATATAAACAGACAAAATATTAAAAGGCAGAAGTCATCAGATAAGATTAAAAGAAGCAAAACCCAACTATATGTTGTCTAAAAGAAACCCACTTAAAATTTTAAAAAGGTTAAAATTAAAAGCATAAAAAATATTTCATGCACTAATAAATTAATATCAAAGTAGATCCATGCAATAAATGGATACATCACAAAACATTATGATGTTAAGATGGAAAAAAACACACAGAAACACACTATATGATTCCTAGAAAAGTGATTGCACCTTGAAGTCAGTGATTGTTAGGGGTTAAGAGTTAGGGGAGGGAATTGACTGCAAAGAAGCGTGAGAGAACTTTTTGGTATTAAGGAAATGTTCTATATAAAAATTACAGTAGTTGTTGCCTAACTGTATGAATTTGTTAGAACTCATTGAATGTGCACTTGGGATTAGTTCATTTCTTATGGTGTTTTTACGAACAAGCCTATGAGATAAACAACAATGATAATTATCCTAAAATATCTTAAATGATGTGTTCAAAATCATATATGAAGTTCAGTTAACTTACAGGTAAACCTGTAACTAAAGACTCCTGACACCTGTTCTAAAGATCTGTATTATGCAGTATATTGCCCTCCAAGAAAATTGCTAAAAAGGTCTGTGAAGGCGAGGACTTTAACCACCTTCTCATTGCTGTATTCTCAGTATTAGAATTGCCTGTGGTTGTAATCCTGCTCGGTTATCGTTACAAAATAACTGAATTGAAGAACAAAATAATAAATATCATGTGATAAATTATGATTTATCAATCACCAAAATGCCTCTGTAAGTCAAATGAAAGTACCACAGGATAGCTGCAAAATTGAAAACATGGTATATGTATGCTTATTTTTAAATTGTCTAAACAATATGTTCGGTACATTTTTCTTCAACCTTCAGATACCATTTCAGGAGAAGTACCTTTAAATTTAAAGCAGTGGATCTAATCAGTAAAATGAAAAAAAAAAAAAAAAAAAAAAAAAAAAAAAACAATAAATGTAGTATTTGTGTTTCCAAAATCTTTCAGACTTTCTGTAATGTATTTACTTACTATTTTTAGATTATCAACTAGATTCATGGTTTTAAATTTAGAAGTACTTTGCCTAAAAACATATCAAACCCATTATATGAAATGCAACTAATTCTATTTAAACATAAATATACCCTATGTTCCTTACTTTGCAGACAATCCAGATAATTTTGGTCCACATCACTTAATATAAAATATTTCTCATTATAGTATTTTGAAAGATACTAGGATTTATTGAAAATTTCAATTCACCAGGGCCACCCAATAGCCCTGAGGGTCTATACTTGGTGGTGGCCTGGGAGTTGTGGGGCAGTGGAGAAAACACCTTACAAAACAAAACAGGACTTTGCGCCATTGAAGAAATGTTTTTTAGACTCGTTCATGTTTCTGAATTCCCTGTCACATTAAAATACTAGCAAGGCTGTTTTGGTCTTTTAATATTTACAGTAGGTAGTAACATAGATTTTAAAAAGTTAAGAAATATTGAATGCTCCATTTTGTTTTTTTTTTCATTAAATTTTTATTTTGTCAATATACAATGTATATGATTATTATGGCCCATCACCGACACCTCCCTCCTTCCTCCCTGTCTCCCCTCCCCCCCAAGAATGTCCTTTCCGTTTGCTTGTTGTAAGAACTTCAAAAAGGTATAGTTGTTATATCTTCTTCCCCCGCCCCCGGTTTTTTGTGTGTGTGTATGTGGGTGAATTAATTTGTTTATTTTTTAGCTCCCAC
>NW_007734388.1:83563-93951 GCF_000696425.1 Galeopterus variegatus | reverse complement strand
GAGCTAAAAATAAATAAATAAATTCACACACATACACACACACACACACACACACACAAAAACGGGGGTGTGGGGGAGAGGAAGATATAACAACCACAATTTTTTTGAAGTTCTTACAACAAGCAAATGGAAAGGACATGCTTGGGTGGGAGGAGGAGGAGGGAGGAGGGAGGGAGGTTTTGGTGATGGGACATAATAATCAACTACATTGTATATTGACAAAATAAAAATTAAAAAAATATTTGGGGAGAAAAAAACAATAAAAAATAATATAAATTTTAAAAATTTTTAAATGTTAACAGAAACAGTAAGCTCAGCTGGTTGGAGCTTGGTGCTGATAACACCTGTGGGCCAGAGTTCAATCCCTGTACCAGCCAGCTGTCCAAAAAAAAAAAAAAAAAAGTTAACAGATATTATTAAACACTGAGTATTGTTTCGGAGTAAAAAAAAAAAAAAGTGCTAGATATTACAGAAGGCAGGAGTTAGCTATGTAGGTGGAAGTAGTGGGAGAAACTGAAAGTTTTTGTCAAATGAAAGGGTCTCTTGCCCACACAACTACTCTGATCCATTTCTAATTCATTTTCTTCACTAAATCACGTATACATTTCTTTGTTTTAACTATTATTAGCAATATACTTATTGAGATGAATTTTATAGCTTCCAATCTGCGAACCTCTTGGACTATGTGTTAGATGGTGAACAGGCATCTACCCACTAATTAATCTCTCTAGTTGCTGCAGAGAGTTTCACCTAAGGCCTGCTAGGAGCAAACAGAGTAAACAGAGGCAAGGCTTTCACCTTACATGTTGCTTGATTTATTTCTTTCTTCGTGATAAGTTCTAAAAACTAAATACAAGCATAATTTATAATTCTACCACCCAGAAGTATATACTGTAAACAGGTGGTGATTTCTGGGCTTTTTTTCTTTAAAGAAATAAAGAGACAGAAGAGAAAACTGAGGTCCCTTAAAATGACCACTCTCATTTCCATTCTTTTCCCACTTCTATCACACCCAATCCTTATTAAGATTTTGGTGTGTAGTCTTCCAGATCATTTTTTAATATCTTCATAGAAATTTGTGCTATGATGTGAACATGTCCCCCAAAATTCATGTCTTGAAACTTAAATCACCAACATGATGGTATTAAGAGGTGGGGCCATTACAAAGTGATTAAGTCATGAGGTTGCAACCCTCATGAGTGGGATTAGTACCCTTATAAAAGGGCTTGAAAGAGTGGGATTTTTCTCTTCTGCTCTTCTGCCACCTGAAGACACAGTGTTTGTCCCCTTTTACCCTGGCACAATGTGAGGGCACAGCCACAAGGTGCCATCATGAAAGCAGACAGCAGCCCTCATCATAAACTAAACCTGCTGACATCTTGATTTTGGATTTCCCAGCCTCCAGAACTGTGAGAAATAAATTTCTATTTATAAATCACTCAGTCTCCGGTATTTTGTTATAGCAGCACAAATTCACGAAGACAATATGGATTCATAAAAAGCATAAAATAATTGTGTCTTGCTTTATATAAATAGCAATATAATCTGGATCCAACTTTTGATATTCAAAATTATGATTTTTTGGTTTGTGTTTTTGTTTTTTATAATGATAGCTAACATTATAGAACATTTTCTATGTACCAGGCACTTTTTAAAACATGTTTCATATATTTACATGCTTAATTCTCACAATAGAAGCATGAGATGAATGGTACCATTGTCACCACTTTAAAAATGAGGGAACACTCTGATCATTTAAATGAAAATGAAATTATTGAGGGTTAAAAAGCACCAACACTATCACGGCAAGTATAAAGCCTATATTCTACCTCTATGCTTTTTAATTGCTGGAAAAATTTCTATCATATGCAAATATAATTGCATTTCTCTATAGACCTATTGTTGAATGTTTAGGTCATTTCCACTTTTTTCCTTCTGGCAAAAGTACTTAAATTAATATTCCTCTATTTGTCTTCTGAAGCAGTTTTCCTACAATAAAGTTCATAAAGTGAAATTGCTGGATTGTGAGGTATGACAGTAAAAAATTGTAAAGTGATCAGACCAATTTAGCACAACAGTAATATATGAAAACATCATTTTCTGCTTAATTTTCCCATTATACAACACTTGCCAGCCTTTAGTTTTTTCCAGTAACAGGCAAAATATACCATGTCATTTTAATTTGTACCTGTCTGGTTACTGTAAATTTTAGCTTCTATTCATATTTTTACTGACCATTGAAATATTTTTCTTTCATTAGTTGTATGTTCTCATTTTTAAAACAGTCTTACTTATTTGGCTTTTCAATATTGATGTGCAAGAATTCTTTATATAAATAATGCAACTAAAAATAGGAGAAGGGAGAAGAGAAAAGTAGAATTAGATCATTGATTGTTATCTGGACAATGGCTTAGAGTTAAGGGATACCAACAAAATCAGATAAGCCACACAATAACATGTGAGAAAAGAAAACAGAAGATAAAAGGCAATAAAAAGATACATGTACGCCGGCCCGGTGGCGCACTGCTACAGTGTGCCGCTTGGGAGCGCGGTGGCGCTCCCGCCGAGGGTTCGGATCCCACATACAGACCGGCCGCTCACTGGCTGAGCGAGGGGTGGGAGCAACACAGTGTGCCGCTTGGGAGCGCGGTGGCGCTCCCGCCGAGGGTTCGGATCCCACATACAGACCGGCCGCTCACTGGCTGAGCGAGGGGTGGGAGCAACACCAAGGGTTGCAATCCCGTTGCCGGTCCCGGTCCGGTATGGGCGCGACACTGAGGGTTGCGGTCCGTTGCCGGACATGAAAAAAGACAAAAAGGAAAAAATAAAAAAAAATAAAAATAAAAAAATTAAAAGATACATGTACAAAGGTAACCATTAGATTGAAAATACAAGCCCTTCTAAATACCAATAATAAAGAAAAATTAAAGATTAAAGAGCAAACAATGCACATTTCTTAGAGAAAAAATATAGAAAATATCACAAAATACACAAAATTATACAAATTGTGACAGAATAGAGATGAAACATATTCACATAAGTTACATCAATAAATGTGAATAGACATAAATTTCCTATTAAAAGTTTTAATTAGGCATATAAAGTAAGACCCAACTATATTCTGTATACAAGGGACATACCTAAAGCAGAGTTGTTTTAAAAGTTAAAAAAAAAAAAAAAAAGAAATAGACAAGGGCATAATGGACCTAAACAATAAGATAGCAAGAGGAGTGAGTGTTATATAAGATAAGTGCAAGCAAAGAAGTATTAAACATGACAAAGGAAAATACTTTTTAACTTTAAAAACCACAACTCACAGCAGAAGTATTTAACTTATAAGTATTTCTGCACCAAATACCACAACAATCACCTTTCTTATAGATAGAAACACAGTAATAATCAATCAGAGACAAATATACCATCCTTAGTACAGGAGAGAAGACAAAAAACAAGTATGCAAATAGAAAACCAAAACCACACACAAAAAAGTAGTTTTTATGAATACATATCAAACTCTACACTTTGGTAATAACTTCTTATCAAATACCTATGGAATATTCACAAAGAATAAGCACATAATAGTTCAGAAAAGTAAGTTCTATTAAGTAGAAATATTACCAACAATATTCAGTGATCACAATGAAATAAAATTAGAAGTGACTAACAAAACAAAATGTTTCTTCCTCCTGCAAATTCAAAAACAGGTTATTAAATAACTTTGAATGAAAAGGATAAATGCAAATTGAAATTACATAACGTCTAAAATACAGGATAATAAAACACTACATTATCCTAATTATTATGAAATACACTTAAAGTAGTGATCAGAAAAAGAATAACAGCAAATACATCAATTGGTTAAAATGAAAAAATAAAAGAAACTAATTAAAAACCCAGCTCAGAAAACTATAAAAAGGAAGAATAAAAGAAACAAAAAGCTCAAAAAAGAAATAATAAAGATTATAACATAAATTAATGGGATGGAGAGAGAAAAATAGTAAACCTTACTTTAAATTAATTATGTCTTTTTTAAAAAAAATGACAATAAAAAAACAACAAAGCACTAGCAAACTTAATCAAGAAAAAGGGAGGAACCAGCATGCCCCAGTGACCTCACTGGCCCCAGGAAGCAACCCTGCCCTGCCTGACTGACAGCAGTAGCCTGCCCTGGCAACCTCACCAGTATCAGGAAGAGACCCTGCCCACCTTACTGATGGCAGCAGTGGGCCCGATGACCTTGCCAGCCACAGTTCTCCCCACTACTGCCACAAACACTGGTACTGTGCAAGTGGTCCATGACAGCTACTGCCATAGCAACTGCCACCACAATGGTGGCTCACTGCCACACCAGAAGCCACAGCCATCTTATAGGCAGCCCACTGACCACTCATTGGCATAGACAGAAGGAGAGTCAACAGTGGAGCCCAGGGAAAGAGGTGAGCAAACGCAAACCTGTGACCCAGTGGCCCAACCCATGTGGGAATAATGCAGCTATACATAGTAGCATACCTGGGGTGGGAGGTATGTGTGCAGCCTATAGGACTGCTTTGATCTGGAGAGAGATACACATGGAAACCCATGAAAATACAGAAACCCAGGATACACAAATAGAGTAAGGAAGAAAATTCCAATTGCCACCAACCTATGGGGAAGCAAGGTTCCAGGAAGAGTCTCTGCCTGGGGGAAAGAGGAAAGAGAAAACCCACTCAGATCACCAATTCAAACTGAGGAGCAACCAGTATACCCCAGTGCACCCATCAGGGTCATGAAGAGCTGGGGTGCCTACAGTCCTGATCAGGGTCAGCCACCCCAGCTCTACTTCCTGTAGAGCAGGAAGTCCTTGAAATGACTGGAAAGGAATCCTGAGCAACAATGTTAAGGAAACTCAATGAGATACAAGAAGACTCAGTTAGACGATACAACAAAATGAGAAAAAGTATCCAGGATCTGAAGGAGGAAATGTACAAAGAGATTAATGCCTTAAAAAATAATGTAGCAGAACTCCTGAAGCTGAGGGATTCATTCAATGAAATAAAAAACACAACTGAGAGATTAGGGCAGGTTAGGGCAAGCAGAAGAAAGACTTTTTGATTTTGAAGATGGTTTTTTCCAGATAATCCAGGCAGATGACAACAACAACAACAACAACAACAACAAAAAATACAGAGAGAAAAAAGAGAATTTTTAAAAGGAAGAAAATCTAAGAGAGTTAGCAGACACACTTAAGCACACAAACATCTGAATCATGGGTGTTCCACAAGGGGAAGAGAAAGGAAAATATATTGAAAACCTATTCAATGAAATAATAGCAGAAAACTTGCCAGGTATAGGAAGAGACACAGACCTTCAGATCTAGGCGGCTCAATGGTCCCCAAACAGATTCAATACAAAAAAGTCCTCTCTGAGATACATTATAGTCAAGCTGGCAAAGCTCAAATACAAAGAGAGGATCTTAAAAACAGCAAGAGGAAAGCATCAGGTCACCTACAAGGGATTCCCCATTAGACAAACAATAGACTTCTCAATAGAAACTTTAAAGGCCAGAAGAAAGTGGGATAATATATTCCAAATACTAAAAGAAAAAAATTGCCAGCCAAGAATACTATAGCCAGCAAGGCTATTCTTCAGAAATGAGGGAGAAATAGTGTACTTCCCAGATAAACAAAAACAGTGGGAGTTCATCACCACATAACCAGCCCTACAAGAAATCCTCAAGGGAGTACTGCATCTGGAATCTCAAAAACAATTATCATTACCATGAATACATAATAAAGAACAAAACCCACTAGTAGAACAAAAATGCAAATGAGAAAGAGAAAGGAACTTTATCCAACCACGTCAAGAAACCAACAAACATGGAAGACAAACAATAAAAGGGGAAGAAAGTAAAAAAGAAAGATATTTAAAACATGCATATGAAAAACACTAAAATGCCAGGAGTAAATCAATACCTTTCAATAATAACTCTAAATGTAAATGGATTAAATTCCCCACTCAAAAGACACAGACTCACTGATTGGATTATAAAGCTAGACCCAACTATATGCTATCTCCAAGACATTCACCTCACCTATAAAAACACATACAGACTAAGAGTGAAGGGATAGAAAAAGATATACCATACAAATGGGAACCAATAATGAAGAGGAATGGCTATCTTTATATCAAATAAAATAGACTTCAAGCCAAAAACCATAAAAAGAGACCACAAAAGCCATTATATAATGATAAAAGGATCTACCCAACAAAAAGACATAACTTTATATGCACTATACACCAGAAAACCCAGATTTATAAAGCAAACACTCTTAGAACTAAAAGAAGAGATAGACCCCATTATGATAATAGTTGGGGACCTGATCACCCCTCTCACAGCATTGGACAGATCATCTAGGTGATAAATCAACAGAGAAACACAGGGTTTAAACTAGACTTTAAACCAAGTGGACCTGGCAGATCCAGTCATAGATCTACAGAACATGTCATTTAACAACTGCAGAATATACATTCTTCTCATCAGCACAAGGAATATTCTCCAGGATAGAACATATGTTAGGTCACAAATCAAGTCTCAATAAACTTTAAAAAACTGAAATCATTTCAAGGATCTTTTCAGACCACAATGAATTAAAACTAGAAATAAAAAACAAACAAAACTCTGGAAACTATACAAGTACGTGGAAATTAAACAACATGCTCCTGAATGACCTATGTGTTCAAGAAGAAATTAAGCAGGAAATCAAAAACTTTCTTGAAGATAAAGAAAACAAAGACACATCATATCAAAACCTGTGGGATATAGAAAAAGCAGTAATAAGAGGAAAGTTTATTGTAATAAACACATCAAAGAATAGAGAGATTTCAAACAAACAACCTAAAGCTACACCCCAAGGAACTAGAAAAACAGGAACAATCCCACCCCAAAGTTAGTAGATGGAAAGAAATAATTAAGATCAGAGCAGAACTAAATGAAATAAAGATGCGCGTGCACACACACACACACACACACACACAACATAAAAAATAATTGAAACAAAAATTTGGTCTTTGAGAAGATAAACAAAAAGGACAAACCACTAGCTAAACTAACTAAAAAAAGGGAGAGAAGACCTAAATAATAAAATTCAGATATGAAAAAGGAGTATTACAACTGATAACACAGAAATACAAAGAATCATTAGAGACTATTATGAACAACTATATGCCAACAAATTTGAAAACCTGGAAGAAATGGATAAATTTCTGGACACATACAAACTACCAAGACTGAACCAAGAAGATTTTAAAAAACCTGAACAGATCAATAACAAGCAACAAGATTGAAACAGTGATTAGCAGTCTCCCAATAAATAAAAGCCTATGACTGGATGGATTTACTGCTGAATTCTACCAGACCTTTAAAGAAGAATTAATATCATTTCTCTTCAAACTATTCCAAAAAATTGAAACAGAGGCCATTCTCTCAAACTCATTCAGAGTCCAGTATAAACTGGGTACCAAAACCAGACAGAGATACAACAAAAAAAGATAAAACTACAGACCAATATTTATGCATATCTGAAAAGAAGCATCATTTTAAAAAATACTTCTTTTTCATTGGTTCTTTTCTCATTGTAAATTCTTAATTTATTTCTGATTTCTCCCTTTTTCTTTTTTTCTATTTTTTATTGAAACGTAGTTGATTGCAACCCCTCTGTGGGGTTGAGAGTTGAATATCAGTACCTGTGTGCAATATGTGATGCTCAAATTAGTATTGCTCTTCTCAATGTTGTGCTAGAGGTATTAGATAATTACAATCAGGGGAAATCAATACAGGCATAAGAATTGGTAAAGAAAAAAATCTCTTTTTTCAGAAGGCATAATAGCAGGCCTCAAATACCCTGAAATACAGAATCAATGATAAAAACTAACTAGAACAATAAAAAAAATTCAGCGAAGTATCATTATATACAACTAATAAGAAATTAATTAGAGGACATAATGATAGAGAAAATTCCATTCACAACAGAAGCAAAGACAATTAAATATTTAGAGATAAAATTAACAGGAAACATATAAAACCAATAAAAGAAAAAATTTAAAACATTCCTGGCACACACAAAAATAGATTCAAACAAGTGGTAAGACATCCCTGTCTTAGCGTAGGATAACTCAACATTATAAAGATGTCAGTTCTCCCTAAATTAATTTATAAATTGAACACAATCCTAATAAAAATCCCAATAAGCTTTTTTTATGGAGTTAAACAACTTGATACTGAAGTTTAACTTGAAAAAATAAACACATGAATACCCAAACATTGAACATACTATATAATTAAAACAGTGTGGTACTGGTTTACTAACAGACAAATATACTGGTGGAACAGAATAGCCCAGAAATAGATCTAAGTACATGTGGAAATTTAGGGTATGATAAAAATAACATCTCAAAACACTGTGACTAAAATGTACTTATAATAAATGGCACCAGGACAACTGTTTTGCCACTTGGAAAAGTATAAAATTAGGTCCATACTTTTTACCATATTCAAACATAGACTTCAACTAGATTAAAGATCTAAATGTGCAAAGTAAAAACTTATGATAATATAAGAAAACTTGGGTGGATTCCCCTTTAACCTCAGTGTAGGGAAGGGTTTTCTAACTATGACTCAAAATCGAAAGACAAAGACGAATATTGGTAAATTTGACTATATTTTTAAAAAGTCATGACAAAAATCTCTAAACAAAACCAGAAGAAAGGTGAGAAATCTAGAGAAAACTTGTAGCACATATCACAGACAAATGATCATCTCCCTAATACATAATGGACTTTAAAAAATTAAGGGCCAGACAGACAATACTAACAGCTACAGAATACCTGCCTTTCCAGGCTCCTCTCCCTTCCATGTTGTTTTCATTCGAAGGCAGGTGATGGCTCCTAGAAGGCTGGAGAGTCCCTCTTAAAGGTACTGGATAAAAAGGGCTTCTCTCTCCCATTCTAGCAAAGTCTCAAATGTGTGCTGCTGTGAACTGACTTTCCTGAACCAATCATTGAGGCCAGGTGGATGGACTATACTGACTGTACTTGTTAGATTAAACTGGAATTTATTGAGTGTGTGCAGAGCAGGGAGACATCCAGCAGGGGAGCTGGAAGCTCTGCAGAGACCACACCCCTTGTGGTGCTGCCATGCAAACCAGCAGCCCAGCTGAGTGCCTGCTGACCACAGAGGTGGCTACCCAGAGAGGCCCAAGTCCCAAGGAAACAACACACAGAAGGCACTAGTGACCAACTGAGCAGACACTGAGGTAGCCATACCAAATTAGCCAGCAACATCTTAGCCAGACCATAGTGTCAAACCAGTGGACTGTGAAACCCCCAGCCACAATGACTAAACATCAAAGGAAAGTTACCAGAAATATGAAAAATCAAAAAAGTACACCACCAAAGGGTAATAACTCTCAAGCTCTAGATCCTATAGAACAAGAAGCCCTTGAAATATCTGACAAGGAATTTCAAGTGATAATTCTAAGGAAGCTGAATGAGATACAAGAAAACTCAGCTAGACAACATGATGAAATGAGGAAAAGTATACAGGGCCTGAAAGAAGAAATATGCAAGGAAATCAATGCCCTGAGAAAGAATGTAGCAGAGCTTGCTGAACTGAAGAATTCATTCAATGAAATAAAAAACACGACCAAGAGTTTAACCAGCAGACTTGCAGAAGTGGAAGAGAGAACTTCTGACCTTGAAGATGGACTGTTTGAAATAACACAGGCAGACAAAAAAAGAAAGAAAGAAAAGAAAAGAAAAAGAATTAAAGGCATTGAAGAAAATCTGAGAGAGATATCAGATAACCTTAAGTGCTCAAATATCTGAGTCATGGGTATTCCAGAAAGGGAGGAAAAAAGAGATTGCATTGAAAACATATTCAACAAAATAGTGGTAGAAAACTTCCCAGTTATTGGAAAAGATACAGATCTTCAGATTCAGGAAGCTCAAAGATCCCCAAATGTATTCAACCCAAAAAGGTCTTCTCCAAGACTTGTTATAGTCAAATTGGCAAAACTGAAAGACAAAGAGAGAATCTTAAAAGCTGCGAGAGAAGCGTCAAATCACCTATAAAGGAGCTCCAATCAGACTAACATCAGACTTTTCATCACAAACCCTGAAAGCCAGAAAGGAACGGGATGATATATACAAAATACTAAAAGACAGAGATTGCCAGCCAAGAATACTCTACTCTGTAAGGCTATCCTTCTGAAATGAAGGGCAAATAGTATGTTTCTCAGACAAACAAAAACTGCGGGAGTTCACCACCACACAACCACCCTTACAAGAAATTCTCAAGGGAGTACTGGGTTTGGTACCTGAAAAATAACTACCACTGCCATAAAAACCCAAGA
>NW_007734388.1:81414-82797 GCF_000696425.1 Galeopterus variegatus | reverse complement strand
AAAATCAAAACCCACTAGTAAAATCAAAATGCCAACAATGAAGAGAAAAAAAGGTTTATCTACCACGCAAGGAACCAACATAGAGAAAACAAACAAACAAAATGGCTATCTACAACCCAAGGAACCAACAATTAAAGAAAACAAACAGTAAACCAGAAAGAAAGGAACAAAAGACACCTAAGACACCCAAACAATAATCAGTAAAATGCTAGGATTAAATCAACACTTTTCAATAACTCTTAATGTAATAGGCTTAAATTCCCCAATCAAAAGACACAGACTGGCTGACTGGATTAAAAAGGAGGACCCAACTATATGCTGCCTTCAAGAGACCATCTCACCCATAAAGAGTCACATAGACTAAGAGTGAAAGGATGGAAAAAGATTTACCATGCAAACAGAAATAAAAAACGAGCTGGAGCAGCTATTCTTATATCTGATAAAATAGACTTTAAACTAAAAACCATAAAAAAGAGATAATGAGGGCCATTACATAATGATAAAGGGATTGATCCATCAAGAAGATATAACAATCATAAATATATATGCACCCAATGTCAGAGTGGCCAGATTTATAAAACAAACTCTATTAGACCTAAAGAAGGAAATACACACTAATACCATAATAGCAGAGGACCTGAACACCCCACTGTTAATATTGAACAGATCATCTAGGCAAAGAATCAGCAGAGAAACACAATCAGTATCTAAACAACATACTAGACCAATTGGACTTGGCAGATATCTACAGAACATTCCATCCAATGACATATGGGTCCAAAAAGAAATCAAACAGGAAATCAAAAATTTAATGACATATGGGTCCAAAAAGAAATCAAACAGGAAATCAAAAATTTAATGACATATGGGTCCAAAAAGAAATCAAACAGGAAATCAAAAATTTATTGAAACTAAAGAAAATAATTATACATCATACCAAAACCTGTGGGATACTGCCAAAGCAGTTCTAAGGGGGAAATTTAATGCTTACTTCAGAAGAATGGAAAGATGGCAAGTGAACAACCTAACACTTCACCTTAAAGAACAAGAAAAACAAGAACAATGCAAACCTAAAGTTAGCAGATGGAAAGAAATCATTAAGATCAGAGCAGAACTTAATGAAATTGAAAACCAAAAAGCAATACAAAAGATCAATGAATCAAAAAGTTGGTTTTTTGAAAAGATAAACAAAATTGACAAACCTTTAGCATGGCTAACTAAAAAAAGAAGAGAGAATATCCAAATAACAAAAATTAGAAATGAAAAAGGTGATATTACAAATGATACATCTGAAATACAAGGAATCATTCAAGACTACAATAAACAACTATATGCCAACAAATTTGAAAATCTGGAGGAAATGGATAAATTTCTGGACACACA
>NW_007734388.1:67098-80613 GCF_000696425.1 Galeopterus variegatus | reverse complement strand
CCTATTCAACATAGTGTTGGAAGTACTAGCCAGAGCAATCAGAGAAGAGAAGGAAATAAAGGGCATCCAGATTGGAAAAGATGAAGTCAAACTGTCCCTGTTTGCAGATGACATGATCCTATATATCAAACAGCCTAAAGCCTCTACAAAAAAAACTCTTGCAGCTGATAAATAATTTCAGCAAAGTAGCAGGATCCAAAATCAACACACAAAAATCAGTAGCATTTCTATTCTCCAATAGTGAACATGCAGAAAGGGAAATCAAGAAAGCTTGCCAATTTACAATAGCCACCAAAAAATAAAATACTTAGGAATTGAGTTAACCAAGGACGTGAAAAATCTCTATAATGAGAATTACAAGCCACTGCTGAGAGAAACTAGAGAAGATACATGAAGATGGAAAGATATCCCATGCTCTTAGATTGGAAGAATCAACATTGTGAAAATGTCCATACTACTCAAGGTGATATACAAATTGAATGCAATCCACATAAAAATTCCAATGACATTTTCATCAGAAATGGAAAAAAAAACTATCCAGACATTTATATGGAATAACAAAAGACCACACATAGCCAAAGCAATGCTGAGAAGAAAAAAAAATAAAGCTGGAGGCATAACACTACCTGACTTTAAACTATACCACAAAGCTATAATAACCAAAACAGCATGGTACTGGCACAAAAACAGACACACTGATCAATGGAATAGAATAGAGATCCAGAAATCAACCCACACACCTACAGCCATCTGATCTTTGACAAATGCACCAAGCCTATACACTGGGGAAGAGACCGCCTCTTCAGTAAATGGTGCTGGGAGAACTAGATATCAATATGCAGGAGAATGAAACTAGACCCATACCTTTCACCATATACTAAAGTCAACTCAAAATGGATTAAAGAATTAAATATACACCCTGAAACAATAAAACCTCTTAAAGAAAACATAAGGGAAACACTTCAGGAAGTATAACTTGGACACAGATTTTATGAATATGACCCCAAAAGCACGGGCGACCAAAGGAAAAATAAACAAATGGTATTATATCAAACTAAAAAGCTTCTGCACACCAAAAGAAACAATTAACAGAGTTAAAAGACAACCAACAGGGTGGGAGAAAATTTTTGCAAAATGTACTTCTGACAAAGGATTAATATCCAGAATACATAAGGAACTGAAGCAACTTTACAAGACAAAAGCAAGCAACCCAATTAAAAAATGGGCAAAAGAGCTAAATAAACATTTCTCAAAGGAAGATATACGAATGACCAACAGACATATGAAAAAATGCTCAACATCTCTCAGCATTCAGGAAATGCAAATCAAAACCACACTGAGATACCATCTCACCCCAGTTAGGATGGCTAAAATCCAAAAGACTCTGAACGATAAATGCTGGCAAGGTTGCGGAGAAAAAGGAACTCTCATACATTGTTGGTGGACTGCAGAATGGTGCAGCCTCTATGGAAAATGGTATGGAGGTTCTTCAAACAATTGCAGATAGATCTACCATATGACCCAGCTACCCCACTGGTGGGAATATACTCAGAGGAATGAAAATCATTAAGTTAAAGGTATACCTGTTCCCCAATGTTCATCGCAGCACTCTTTACAATAGCCAAGAGTTGGAACCAGCCCAAATGTCCATCATCAGATGAGTGGATACAGAAAATGTGGTATATCTACACAATGGAATACTACTCTGCTATAAAAAGAATGAAACACTGCCATTTGCAATGACACGGATGAACCTAGAGAGAATTATATTAAGTGAAACAAGTCAGGGACAGAAAGAGAAATATCACATGTTCTCACTTATTTGTGGGAGCTAAAAATAAATAAATAAATACACAAAAAATGGGGGAGGGGAGGGAAGAAGACACAACAATTACAATTCCTTCAAATTGATATGACAAGTGAACAGAAAGGACATTGTTGGGAGGGAGCAGGGAAGGGAGGAGGGAGGGAGGTTTTGGTAATTGGCCACAATAATCAACCACATTGTTTATTGACAAAATAAAATAAAATTTGGAAGAAAAAAACAACAACTGGAATTTATCTTAGTGTAAGTATGAAAAAAAAAAAAAAAATTTGGAAAAAAAAAACAACAACTGGAATTTATCTTAGTGTAAGTATGAAAAAAAAAAAAAAAGAAATTAAGGGCCAAAGGACCAAAATTCAATTAGAAAAGTGGGAAAAAGACATACTGGCTATTTCTTTCAAAAGTATCAAAATTATGAAATACAAAGAAAGAGATACCATCATAGATTGGAGGAGGCTAAACAGACATGCCAACTAAATGCAGTGTGAGATCCTAAATTGGATCCTGGATTAGAAAAGGACATTAGTAGAACAACTGGCAAAATTCAAATAAGATCTTTAAATTAGTTAATTGTATTGTGTAGATGCTAAATTTTTGGTTTTGATTTGCAAATTTTTGTACTTTGGTTATGTAAGTTTTAACATTAGGAGAAATTGGGTGAAGGGTATATGAAGACTACTATTTTTGCAACTTTTTCTTGTCTAAAGTTATTTCAAAAATTCTTAATTTAAATAATTATTTATATATTCTGATAAAAATTTATTGTTTTGCAAATAAGTTCTCCTGTGTTGTAGCTTATCATTTTAGCTTGTTTATGGTGTATTTTGATCTTGTCAAATTTACCTAGGTTTTTCCTTATCAGTGAAGTTTTTGGTCTTGTATAAGAAAGCTTTCATTAGAACAAACTCATAAAAATATTCTCCATTTTTGTTTAGTAACTTGATTTTTGCTTTTCACAATTAAGTCTTGAATCCGCTTGAAATGAATTATTACTTATAGAACAAGGTAGGGAAGTGATAGTCTATTTTTTCCATGTGGAGAATTATGTTCTTAACTCCATTTACTTTGGAGTATTTCTAATTAGAAAGCATGTTTCCATATATACTTGGTCTATTCTCTCCTATTCCACTAAGTTGCAGTTATTCCTATACCCATATCACATAATTACTATATATTTGTAATATCTTGGAAACTGGTAGTGCAAGCAGACCCTTTTGGTCTGTTTTAGCCTTTTCCTAGCTACCCCTTATATGTAATTATTTGTCCATATAAATTTTAGAATCAGGTGGTTCTGAGTTATGGAGAAAATAGAATAATTAGTCAGGCTCCCTCCACATTTCTTGTAAACAAGTTGTGTGGGTGGAGTTAGTGTGCACGTGCACCCATGTATCTTTCTAGTTATTGCTTTTGTGTGTTCTGCAGTTTATGAGGAAGGCTGGTGGCAGAGAGCTTGCCTCTAACAATAGAGCATGTTTCCTCTGCTGGCAGCTTCTCAGTTTCAGTTTTTTATTTGGACTTTGCCCGTAGCAGTTGGGTTTCTGAGTTTCTCTTTGTACTGTTTAGCTATTAGATGTGCATGGACTGCTTGGCTCATAGTGTTGTGTATGCTGAATGAAGACTATTCCTACTTCAACCAAGGCTCCAAGGACCTTTTTGCTGGTTACCTAGCTCATTCATAGACCTGCGTGTGAAGGGTTTGTGAATGGGCTCAATGGGTCTGTGAGCTCCAGAGACCCAGCTCTAGCTCTACATGAGTGCATTATATCAATCTCTTTGCCCTTCAGTAAAGTTTAACAAATTCTCCCTAATGGTCATATGTACTTTTGGTAAGATTTGTCCCTTGATACAACACATTTTTTATTGCTATTTTAAGCGGACTAAAGACAAAAGACATTTTGAATGGAAAGTAAGGAGTAGCTTTTTCTCTTCTACTTCATAGAATAATTTGTATAAAATGAAGATTTTTTGTTCTGTAAAAATTTAGTGAGTAAAAATTGAAAAACTTTCTGGGCCTGGTGTTTTTTGAGAGAGTATGTTTTATATTACCATTTTAGTTTCATTAACAGCTACAAATTTAATTTAGTCATAATTTTTCTTGGGTCAGTTTTGGCAATTTGCATTTTTCTAGAATATTGCCCATTTTATGTAGGTGTCCAAATTTACTTGTATATCTCTTGATTTGTAATAAATTCTACTTCATATTTTTATGCCTTCTTATTCCCGTTATTGTTTATTCTTTAAAATTTTCTTTTTGCCTTGGTTAATTTTCTCAGAAATTTGTTCTACTTTGCTAGTCTTTTCAAAGAACACATTTTTGTTAGCGGTGAACATGTCTTTTGTTTGGTTTTCTATTTTTTTTTTTTTACTTTTTGTTTGTATATTTATTGTTTCCTATCTTCTATTTTCTTACAGTTTATTCTACTGAGCATATTTTTAAACTAGTTTATAATTTAAACACTTGACGAATTTATATTCAGTTTCTCTTTCATCTGAAGTCATGAATTGTATTCTAAATACTATTTTAGCTGCACTACAGAAGTGTTAATGCATTATCTAGTCTAATTATAGTATCCTTTTAATTAATGATTAGTAAGAAGTGTGGGTTTTTTATTTTTGTATTTAACTTTGTAAAAGTGTAATTTTTGAAGCAAAACTTTTTATTGTGAACTTTTCTTTAATTGTATTGCAGTCAAGATAATGTAGTCTTGTAATATAAATGTAGATAAAGATAATGTAAATCCTGTTGAAATCTGTTGCCTAATAATTGGTCAATCTTGGTAAATATTCTTCATGTGCTTGGAAAATTTATATTTTCTTTTCTGTAGGCTATAGGCAAGGTTTTATACAGCTATATCAATTGTAATTATTCATTTTATTCAAATCTCCATTTACTTTTTATGTCCAGAATATACAAGGAAATTTATATATTCATTTCCTATGGAGATATTTTAATACTTTTTAATGGGACATGGATTTTTTTATTTCTTCTAGTAACTGAAAAAAGCAGTATTTGCTGTCTACATTATGAAACTATGTGGTTTGATGCCTACAAACTCATGATCATTATATCTTTATGTTAAGTATTTTTTAAATCTTTATATACTATCTGTCATCCCTTTCAATGAATTTTGCTCTAAGATATATATTGTCTGATACTAACATTTCTACCTCACTTTTGTTTAGTTAATAGTTGCCTATGTTCATGGCTTTTTTACTCAATTTTTTTTCTTAGTTTTTTTTCAACTTTATGTTTAATTTTGTGGGGTACAGTGTGTTGTTTCAACCCATACGTATCCTGCATAATGATTCACTTAGGTTAGAGAGCATAGTTTTGTCCCCATTAGTTGACCCCTAATCTTCCTCCTTCACCCCCACCCCTCCCAGACTCTACTCAGATTTTTTTTTATTAAAAAAGCATATCTCTGCATGTTTCAAATCCCAGAATCTGTGTCTCTTAATAATTGTAAATATAGACTTTTTCCATTTGTTGTGATCAATAATATATTTGTATGTACTTTTGCAATCATATTCATATTTTTTGTATACTACACTTTCTCCCTTTTTTAACCTTCTGCTTGAGTTACTGAACTTATTTATTTATTTTACTACACTTTACTCATTTGGATATTATACATTCTATTATTTTAATGGTTACCAATAGGTTTTTAATATCCACATTAAATAAATACTGTTTAACAGTCTAAAGTTTACTTAGCATCTCTCTCCTCCCCCAAACCAAACAAAAGCCTAAGCTTGCCTAACACATAATACCTCCTCTCATGTTATTATCACTCAGCATTAAAAAACAAAAACATGTAAAAACTCTCTCTCTTTCTCTTTCTCTCCCTTTCTCTCCCAGACATTCAGATATACACACGCACACAAAACAGTAAGTTACTGTTTCTTTCCTAATTTTTAACAGTTACTATTCATGGAAGTTTGTCCTCACGTTACACTGATCTTTTTTACCTACATTTGCTTTTCGTTTCCCATTCTTTCTTTCTCAGTTCATTTTTTCCTCCTGTTTTAGGAGTTCTTTAAACAAGAAACAGTGGGAGTAGACTTTGAAATCCTTGTATTTAAAAAAAAGAAAGAAAGAAAAGTTATGCTGGTTACAGAATTTTAGTTTACAATCCTTTTCACTGAGCACTTTCAAGATATTTACTTACTGTTTCCAGGCATCTGTTGCTGCTGATGTGAATTCTCCTGTCAGTGCGGCCACGCTGTTGTGGAGCAATCTCTCTGGGAACCTTTAGGATTTTTCTCCATTTTTTAAGATAATGGGTACAGGTATGGCTTTGCTTGACACTGAGGACTTTTCAATATGAGATCTCATGTCTGTCTTCAGTTTTAGAGATTCTCGGCCATTATTCTTTGCACACTACTTTTTTTTTTTTTTTTTTTTCAATTTTCTCTTTTTTTTTTCAATTTTCGCTGTTTTTTTTTTTTTTTTTCGTTTTTTTTTTTTTTTTTCGTTTTTTTTTTTTTTTTTCGTTTTTTTTTTTTTTTTTCGTTTTTTTTTTTTTTTTTCGTTTTTTTTTTTTTTTTTCGTTTTTTTTTTTTTTTTTCGTTTTTTTTTTTTTTTTTCGTTTTTTTTTTTTTTTTTCAATTTTCGCTTTTTTTTTTTTTTTTTTTTTTTTTTTTTTTTTTGTCTTTTTCATGACCGGTAAGAGGATCGCAACCCTTGGCGTGGTGTCGCCCACACTGCGCTCAGCCAGTGAGCGCACAGGCCAGTCCTATATAGGATCTGAAACTGCGGTGGGAGCATCGCTGCGCTCCCAGCGCCACACTCTCCGGAGTGCACCATGGGGTCGGCCCAATTGTCTCTGTCCTGAACTGGAGCTTCCAGTAGACAATGTTCAGCATCACATTCTGTCTTCCATTTCTATTACCTTTAATTTTACATTTTTTGTCTCTTTGAATTTCTGAGAAGCATTCTTGGAAATTTTCTCAATGTTTTCTTCCAGTTCACTAATTTTGAATTCAGCTGTAACAATTCTACTTACTCTTAAAATGAGATGTTTTCTATATTTAAAAATCTCATGGCTATAAATTTTATTTCTAAGATTTCTACTTGATTCTTTTGAGTAACTATATTCTTGTTCTGGTTTTATGGATATAATGACCTGCTTTATTGCTGTATTAGTCCATTTTGTGTTGCTATAACAGAAACACCTGAGACTGGGTAATTTATAAAGGAAAGAGGTTTATTTGGCTTATGATTCTGGGACAGCTGCATCTGGCACGGGCCTCAGGCTGCTTCTATTCATGGCGGAAAGTGGCAGACAGCTGGTGGGTACAAGCAGACCACATGGCGAAAGGAAGCAAGAGAGAGAGAGGAGGTGCCAGAGTCTTTTTTAAGCAACAAGCTCTCATGGGAACTAATAGAGCGAGAACTCACTCATTAATCCCCCCTACCCCAGGGAGAGCATTAATCCATTCATGAAGGATCTGCCCCCATGACTCAATCAGTTTCCAACACTGCCACATTGGGGATCAAATTTCCACATGAGTTTTGGAGGGGACAACACATCCATGAATTGCCTTAAAAGTTTGAAATACTTATCTTAAAGGATTTCAATAGCCTTTGAGGAGGCCTTTTAAGATAGTGGTTAAGAGTACAGACTGAAGAGAGAGAGAGTTCCTCAGCTCAAACTATAGTTCTATCACTTTCTGTGACAGTGGGCAAATTACTTAAAATTTGAGCACCTTGGTGTTTTCCATTAAGTGAAGCTTAAAGGAGACAATGCCTATAAAGTGCTCATAACAGTGCCTTAAACACAGTAAGCATTCAGCAAAAATTTGCTGTTAAATTTATCTCTATTGTTATTTAAATTTGTTTACCATGACACAAAATTTTCTCATGGTTTTTAATTCTTGTCTAGGATTTTATCTTTTGCAAAATTGTCTCCTGTAAAAATTTTCTCCCAAGGGTGTCTTAGGTTTTATAGACTGCATGATGACTAGGTTTCTACAGTGGCTCTGCCAGGCTCAACTGGATGCACTGGGAATTTAAACCAGGTCTTATGTTGGAGTCCCAGCTAGAACCTGGAGGGTAGGATGGGAAAACAAATAATTTAAATCTGGATTGTGCATATGGAAAATCCAAGCTAAGAACATTAGGAATCCTGAATTAAGCCAGGAGTAAACAGGAGTGAGAAAGGTATACTGTGTTTCAGGTTTTATCTGAGCTAGAGAGGAACTTGAAGATAACAATGTCAGAGAAGTTATGGGTGCAAACTCCAATTGTAAGAGATTTGCTAGTGAGTAGAAGTTGATGAAGTTGAAGTGATAGAGACCATTCTTTCAGGAAGTTGGGGGTCATTAAGAGGAGAAACATGATATGGTAGCTTAAGTAGCAATAAGGTTAATAATTATGTTTAGGAGGATGAATGACACGGTAGCATGTCTACAGTGTGAAGAGTGTGGGCAGGCTGAGATTTCAAAAGGAGCAGGAGAGTTCCATTCCGAGACAAAGGGAAAGGAAAATGGAAGGATGAGGATTCTAAAAAATATACAGTAAAGGGAACAAAAGGTGGGGGATTTCTGTGTTAGCCCTGATCCTCTCAGATAATGAGAAGGTGAAGGCATAGAGGCTTTGGAAAGATTCTCACTTGTTCCTTCCACTTAGTTCATGAAAGAATTACAATAGGAAAATTCATATTCTGTTAAACTATTAAATATTTTGATAAACAGAATTCTCTTTGGGGGATGACCTTACTGTATCTAAACACCACTCAGCTATAGAACAAAATTATTCTCTTGGAAGTTCCAGGAGTCTCTCACTACATATGCTAAGTCAGAAGTAGGATGAAATTGCGTCCAGACTCCATGCTTTTTGCCTCTAGAAGATACAGAAAATGAAGGAGTCCTAGTTGTCTCTAAAGGGAACAGACAGTTGTCATAGTTCTGTGAGAGCTGCTTTTTTGGTATAATTACTCTAATGGAGTATTTATCCTCAAGGTCAGTAGTGGCTGTTAAAAAGGCTGTCCCTTTCCCTGGAGAACAGCATCATCCCCTGACAAATAATTTCTGTTGGAAGAACATTCTGTAAGTTCATGTTCTCACTACAAATATTATCTAATGTATCACTGGAGGACATTTTAAAAACAAAGTTTTTCTTGATTTTTCTGAGCCAAAATATCTTAGACTTAATTTCCTTCCCACAAAATAAGCAGAATCTTCTGGATGGAGGATCACTTTCAATCCTTAATCTTCATCTTCTTCACAAATTTTTTTTTTTCAGTTTTCGTTCAGATCTCTCTGAGTTCCCTTCCATTTCTAACATGCTAGGGATCTTTGGATCTGGGTGATTGTAGCTATTTGTGTCTTATTTCCTTTGTATGCACTAAGCTTCTTAAGGCTAAATGGGGAACACATTTTATTTGTCTCTGGGAACCCCAGAACATATAGAATGGTGTGCCTGTATCAGTAGATACAGAAAATATAAGTGAGTTAATTAAATAAATGGCAATACCTCCAAATATCGTAGCATTGCCCTAGGATACCACCTTAATGAGAATTAGAAAAGAGAACCCTTTCGAGGTAGATGAAGTCCATGGCTTGATTAGTGGAGCACTGGCTGAATTTCAGCCCCAGTCTCCTCTCAGTCACGTGTTCTTAAGCAGAATACAACCTCTACAACTGTGTTGAGCGTCCATGAGACTGACACACATCACCTTACCTCCTGTGAAGCCTGAGGAGTAGGCTTCCTCATGGGCCCATAGATGCACATAACGCTGGAGGAGACAGCTGTCCTGGGAGCCACCATGACACTAACCTAAGCATCTGGATCACAGCTACAAAAAAATACACACCATCCTCTGAAATAGTATTAGGGATAAACATCATTGTGCATTATGTCCCTGTTTACTTCAGCCACCTCCGGAAGTGAAGCCTCACTCTTCATCCACTATTAACCTCGTACTATTCTGGCCCAACCTGTTGGGCCCATTTTTAGGAGCAAACATTATCTATGAGCCACATGGTGCCTATGGGTGGAGGATGAAGATGGTGCCCACGGGAAGTAGGGGAGGCATAACCCACGATAGCTCCAAAAGGTTTTTATTGGTCCTCCAGTATTTCCGCACTCGTGAACCCTGCGTGATCGCTATGCTCAACATGTTAGTACAAAATGCATGCCCGTGTGATCCTTTAATTGATTGGTTAGTTCATGGAAAGCCCTACTTGCTTGCTTATATAAATTGCAGTGTAATGGCAATAAAGTGAAACTGCCCTGACACAACCCCTGCTGCGTCTGAGTGTCTCTTTCATGGGGCTGGGTTGGCGGGCAGCAGGCTCACTTTTCCCCGAGATCCCTCGGTCCCAACACCGGGGGTAATCCTGTCGGCTCCTTCTCCTTCTGGGTCTGCGTGAGGACCCCAGGCGTGCCCCCGCACCAACCCCTTTTTCTCTCATGTCCATATGGTGGGCCTTTCTGATCTCTGTCTTTATAAATTAGTTTACTGTCCTTATCTTTAGTTTCTTTTACCATTCTCACTACTGTCTGGATTTAACTAAAATTGAACTGCACCTCAAATTAGAGAATTTTTTTGTTATTTGTTTCATTTTGTTTTCTCATATTTTATGGATGTCAGGATCAGGAGGTAATTTAGTCTTACCCCTTGCCATTGTCACTTCCAGGTTAATAGGCCTCCTTGCTTTCACAAAATCAGCCTACCCTTTAAGACCCATATCCCCAGGATATAACACATGGTATATACTGTGAGTGATTATTTATTACTCATTCTCTTCTTGTTTCCTAAACAGAAAACTGATTTTTGCATGAACAAACAATATGTTCATCTTTTAAAAAGAAATTAAAAATTAAATTTCCCTTGAAGCAAAGATTAGCAAGTCACATGGTTTTAGCTAATGTGGTGTAAGCAGAAATTACTGGACAGAATTTGCAGGAAAGCACTTGAAAAGGAGGGAGACTCAGCTGACTCTACTTTTGTCCCTCTCTTTTCTCTTCTAGGTGAGTGTGATGCTAACTTAATGTCGGCTCTTGTTAACCAAGAGACAGCAAGCATGAGGGCAAAAGCCACCAGCTAAAGATGGTTTAGAGCAAGAAAAAAGGAAACTGTTGGCATCACGTGGCTGGTGCATCAGCCTGAAGAGCCTGCATCCAGACTTCTTGTTATGCAAGAAAAACAAAACTCTTTGTTTATTTAACCCATGTTTGAAGCTAAGCAAAACAAAACTAACTTCTCCCTCCTGGTTTCTTCTCTTTATTCTCTCAGGACTTCCACTACAGGATCACAATCTTCCACTCATTGTGACATCAGTTCAAGGGAGACAACCCAACCAACATCTCTCCTATGACTTTTTTAAAAAAACTCATCTCTAATTAGCTTTATTTCACTCTACCAAGGACTCACTCAGGATTTTATCATTACCAGAAACTGCCCCACTTCGAAAATCTCAAATCCAAACCTTCCATTTTCTGACACCATTTTCTATTCTTCAAAGTTAATTGATCACGTAACCCCATTAAAATAATCCTTAGATCTCATCAGATAGTCAAGCTATTGAACTCTACTTTCTCACTAGCCTTGAAATTCCCCCTTTATTTACTTCCTTACTTTCCCAGGTTAGATTCCATGAAACTAAAGTATGGTTACTCCTTTGCAAGTATTCTCAGCTCCCTTGACTCCTGCTTCCTCCAATTTATCCTTGTGGTAAAACCTAAGTCTAATTTCCCCATGCAATTGAACATTCTTGAAGAGAATCACACAGGTTTTCACACGGGGGTGATAGATGTCATGTTAAGTTTGTGATCAGTAACTTCAAACAGGTACTCAAACCTCTGCAGCAATTCTACTAGGTTGCTCTAGTAATCCTTTTCCCACTTGCTGAAATAACTGTCTCATACTTTTTCTTCAGGGCCTTGGGTCATATTTTTTTGGTGGTGGTGGGGGGAGTTTAATCCTTCGGAAACTAACTCCTTCACATTTTTATCACCAAATATGTATGTGTCCTCACTCGCAGCTACCAGGGCCTTGCTCCTTTGGATAATCCCTCTCTGCCTTCTTTGTCATCAATCCCTCCCTTTCCTCTAGCTCATTCTCAACTATCCTGCAACTATGCTTCAGTCTCTCTTTAAGAACCCACCTTTGATCTGACCCTACCACCAACCTGAGCTACCTCAAGCTCTTTCCTCCTGTTTACAGACAAAGTTATTTGAAGAATTCACTCTACATGCAACCTCCGTAACTTTACTTCCTATTTACTATCTATATATGTATTTTTTAATTAAATTTTTTTGTTATTGTTGCTAGTTGTTTTTGAAACTGAGGTTTTAAAAATGTTTGTTTTAGTGCAATGAATAATACAGCAAACACTGAGTGAAGTACTCATGACCCAGTCAAAAAGTTACTAAATTTTGTCTTTTTTTCAGATTCTTCACTATTTTGTTGTTTTAAATAAATAAATCATTTCAGATAAAGTTGAAATGTCTTTTGTTCTCTTCCCAAGACACATTCCCTTTTATTATCAAGAAAATAATTATGATGCATTTAGCTTACATCCAAATCATCTTTCATACTTTACATAAAGTAGATATTTTTATATTTTATATGCACACATACAGATATATCCACAAAAAAACTACATCTCGTTTTGTGTATTTATTTTAAAAGACACAGGGCTGGCTAGTTAGCTCAGTTGGTTAGAGTGCAGTGTTGTAACACCAAGGTCGAGAGTTCAGATCCACAGACCGGCCAGCCTCCAAAATAAATAAATAAATAAATAAAGTTTTAAAAGATACATAAAATGGGATGATTCTGAAACTTTCTTTTTGTTTCAACCTTAGATCTTTGAGATTTGTCCATGTTGATTCATACTTATCTATGTCATTCATTGTTAAGTGCTATATGTATTTTATCTTGAATATTCAAAATTATTTATTCAAGAGGCTACATAGTATAGTGATTAAGAGAATGGGCTCTTGAGCTAGGTTGCTTGAGTTTATTTCAAGCCTGTGTTACTTAACTAGTTGTGTGGGCAAGTTATTTAAACTCTCTGATATCAGTCACTTCATCTGTAAAATTTAGTTAATAAATATAGCTATGTTTTTGGATTAAATGAGAATTAAATGAGTTAACATATGTGAAGGACCTAGAACTTTTCTGTCTCATGGTATACATGCAATACTAGTGTGTCAGTAGGAAACCAGATGGCACACTCAAATTAGGATGATTGGAAGAGGGCTTACTTACAAAGGAACTAATTACAAAAGTGTGGGCAGAGAATAGGTGAACCATTAGGAATAGCACATTTACCATGGCGGCAGCAGAGAGGGGGTGCTGTTAACAATTCTAGGCCAGAACAAAAACAAATATATAATTAGGAAACAAATAAATCTTTACAAATAAATTGAAATCCCCTCTCTTGTCTCCTTCCCCTCCCTTTCCCAAGGGAACGAATATTAGGTACTTGGTTTATATCCAAACTACATTTTAAAACTTTTATACACACCCATATATGCAGATACCTAAACCCCTTCAAAGAAAGAAGTTACCAGAAGCCAGGGTAGAAGTCATGTAATGGAGGCTTCTTTAGCCTGCTTCTGACTAGTGTTTCCAAGGGCACGTGCAGTGGAGCGCTGGTTCTGTAGGATGTCAGTGGATTCCTTGTCAAATACCCATACTGGCCAGCTGCCAAAAAATAAATATATAAGTTTAGGAACA
>NW_007734388.1:64784-66332 GCF_000696425.1 Galeopterus variegatus | reverse complement strand
TTCCTTGTCAAATACCCATACTGGCCAGCTGCCAAAAAATAAATATATAAGTTTAGGAACAGTGCTTAAGACTAAATTAAACAATTCTTTTCATCAGGACTTCTTAGAGCTTTAACTGTGCTAAAGTGGGAGTCAGGAAGGGACCAAGAAGAACACTAGTTACCTTGTCTCATTCCCTTGTCCAAGACCACCAAAGTGCACTGGGGGGTGGGGAGGGGTGTCTTCAAGACTTGCAGAGTCAGGAGGAGTGATGAGCACCATTTGAGCTCCAACTCCCTTGCAACCTGCCGGGGCCAGTGAAACCTCTTGGCCTGGAGAATTTGAACCACGTGAAAAGTGAGAGCTCACAGACTGGCAAACCAGGTGGGCCCCAGCCTCACAGATTTCCCTCACTGTCTCCTGAAGGAATCTAATTGATAAGATCCATCAATACATATTTTTACTTTGTCCCATCAGGAATTCACTCTTTGGTGTATAATAACTAGGCAGATTGACTTCAAGAACAAGTAGCACAATCAAGATTAATAACCTATTAGCAAACTACTTTTAGGAGATTTTTCCTAGGTCATGATTTGCAACCATAAAAACTGCACTAAATATAAGAACAATTAAGATAGTATCAAGTCAGACCTACATAAGTATCAAGTGTTTTGCAGATAGCTTTGTAGGACACATTGTGAGCATGGCTATTGGCCCCAGGGTTCTCAGCTTGTGATTGGTCCTGGGAAAAAGTGGATAAATTCATTTAACAGTCATTCTTAATTAAATCCAATTTGAAATAAATTTTGATTAACAGTGGCTTTGCCAATCAAACTTTGTAACTCCCAAGTACGCACATTGTAGTTGCCTTCTTAGACTTCATTAGGTTTTATTTGTTTATTTTGGTGGCTGGCCAGTATGGGAATCTAAACCTTAATCTTGGTGTTCTCAGCTTCATGTTATAACAACTGAGCTAATAGCTATTTATGTATTTTTTAATTCAAAATATTTTGACATTTACTTGTACTTGTTTGTGGGGTATAGCATGTTGTTTCAATACATGCATATACTGCACTATGATTCACTGAGGACAGATAGCATAGTTTTATACCCATTAGTCCACCACCTCTCCTCCTCCCCATTTCCCCACCCCCTGCCTCTGGTAACCATTATTCTACTCTCTACTTCCATGAGAACCTTTTTTTTTTTTTTTTAAGATTCCACATATGAGTGATATGCGGTGTTTATCTTTTTGTGTCTTACATATTTCACTGAGCATGATGGTTTCCAGTTTCATTCATGTTTCTTTAAATGACAGCATATCTTTTTTTTCTTTTTTACAGCTGACTACTATTCCATTGTGTGTGTGTGTGTGTGTGTGTGTGTGTGTGTATCATGGTGTTTTTATCCATTCATCCGTTGATGAACATTTGGGTTGATTCCATTTCTTGGCTATTGTGAATAGCCCAACAATGAACATGGGAGTGCAGGTTTCTTTTATACTGATTTCATTTCCTCTGGGTATACACCCAGTAGTGAGATAGCGGGCAGACCTATATTTAGTTCTCT
>NW_007734388.1:62530-63479 GCF_000696425.1 Galeopterus variegatus | reverse complement strand
TTTATTTATTTATTTATTTATTGGTACCTATTGTGAATGGGATTACTTTCTTGATTTCTTCTTTGGCTATTGTGCTATTGGCTTATAAAAAGGCTACTGATTTTTGTGTGTTGATTTTGTATCCTGCCACTACACTGAATTCATTTATTCTAGTAATTTTTTTTGGTGGAATCATTAAGGTTTTTTTTAAATGTATAAGATCATGTCATTTACAAATAGGGATAATTTGACTTTCTCTTTTCTGATTCGAATGCCCTTTATTGCTTTCTCTTGCCTCGTTGTTCTGCCTAGAATGTCCTGTACTATGTTGAATGAGAGTAGGGAAAGTGGGCATCCTTGTCTTGTTCCAGACCTTAAAGGAGATGCCACCAATTTTTGTCCATTCAGTATGATATTAGCTGTGGGTTTGTCATATCTGACCATTATTGTGTTGAGGTGCATTCCTTCTATACCAAATTTGTTCAGTGTTTTCATCATGAAGTGGTGTCGGATTTTATCAGCTGTTTTTTTCTGTGTCTATTGAAATGATCATGTTCTGCATATGTTGAACCATCCTTGCAACCCTGGGATGAATCCTATTTATTCATGGTTTATGATCTTTTTAATGTGTTGCTGAATTCTGTTTGCTAGTATTCTTTTGAGGATCTTTGCATCCGTGTTCATTAGGAATATTGGTCTGTAGTTTTCTTTTTTGGTGTTGTGTCTTTTTCTAGTTTTGGTGTGAGGTTAATGCTGGCCTCCTAGAATGAGTTTGGAAATATTCCTTCCTCTTCAATTTTTTAGAAGAATTTGAGAAGAATTGGTATTAGTTCTTCCTTAAATGTTTGGTAGAATTTGGCAGTGAAGCCATGTGGTCCTGGGGTTTTCTTTGTTGTATGACTTTTGTTACTGCTTCAATCTCAGTATTCATTATTGGTGTGTTTAAGTTTTCCAGTTCTTTATGATTGAG
>NW_007734388.1:58403-61719 GCF_000696425.1 Galeopterus variegatus | reverse complement strand
ATAAACAGGCTGATGATAATTCTCTTGAACCAGGAACATGGGATATCTTTCCATTTATTTGTGTCCTCTTCAATTTTTTTCACCAGTGTTTTATAGTTTTTATTATAGAGGCCTGTCACATCCTTCTTTTAATTTACTCCTAGGTATTTTATTTATTTATTGGTACCTATTGTGAATGGGATTACTTTCTTGATTTCTTCTTTGGCTATTGTGCTATTGGCTTATAAAAAGGCTACTGATTTTTGTGTGTCGATTTTGTATCCTGCCACTACGCTGAATTCATTTATTCTAGTAATTTTTTTGGTGGAATCATTAAGGTTTTTTTTAAATGTATAAGATCATGTCATTTACAAATAGGGATAATTTGACTTTCTCCTTTCTGATTCGAATGCCCTTTGTTGCTTTCTCTTGCCTTGTTGTTCTGCCTAGAATGTCCTGTACTATGTTGAATGAGAGTAGGGAAAGTGGGCATCCTTGTCTTGTTCCAGACCTTAAAGGAGATGCCACCAATTTTTGTCCATTCAATATGATATTAGCTGTGGGTTTGTCATATCTGACTATTATTGTGTTGAGGTGCATTCCTTCTATACCAAATTTGTTCAGTGTTTTCATCATGAAGTGGTGTTGGATTTTATCAGCTGTTTTTTTCTGTGTCTATTGAAATGATCATGTTCTGCATATGTTGAACCATCCTTGCAACCCTGGGATGAATCCTATTTATTCATGGTTTATGATCTTTTTAATGTGTTGCTGAATTCTGTTTGCTAGTATTCTTTTGAGGATCTTTGCATCCGTGTTCATTAGGAATATTGGTCTGTAGTTTTCTTTTTTGGTGTTGTGTCTTTTTCTAGTTTTGGTGTGAGGTTAATGCTGGCCTCCTAGAATGAGTTTGGAAATATTCCTTCCTCTTCAATTTTTTAGAAGAATTTGAGAAGAATTGGTATTAGTTCTTCCTTAAATGTTTGGTAGAATTTGGCAGTGAAGCCATGTGGTCCTGGGGTTTTCTTTGTTGTATGACTTTTGTTACTGCTTCAATCTCAGTATTCATTATTGGTGTGTTTAAGTTTTCCAGTTCTTTATGATTGAGTGTCAGTAAGTTGTATGTGTCCAGGAATTTATGCATTTCTTCTAGGTTTTCCAGTTTGTTTGTGTGTAGTGTTCATAGCAGTTTTTTATGATCCTTTGTATTTCTGTGATTATCAGTTTTAATGTCTCTTTTCATTTATGATTTTTTTATTTGAATCTTCTCTCTTTTTCTTTGTTAGTCTAGCTAAAGGCTTATGAATTTTATCTTTTTGAAAAACCTACTTTTGTTTCATCAATCTTTTGTACTGTTCTTTAAATCTCTAATTCATTTATTCTTGCTCTGATCTTTGTTATTTCTCTCTTACTGATTTGGGGTTTGATTTTTTTCTTGTTTTCCCAGGTCCTTAAGGTGTAATGTTAGGTTGTTTATTTGGAGTCTTTCTTCTTTTTTTTTTTTTAATGTAGGCATTTATTGCTATAAATGTTCCTCTGAGGACTGTTGTCACCGAATCTCATAGATTCTGGTATGTTGTGTGTTCATTTTCATTTGTCTCCAGGAATTTTTAAATTTCCTTCTTGATTTCTTCTTTGACTTATTCATCGTTTAGGAGCATATTGTTTAATTTCCAGGCATTTGTACAGTTTCTAGTGTACCTTTTGTTGTTGACTTTTAATTTATTTCATTGTGGTTGGACAAGGTATTTAATGATTTCAATTTTTAAAATTTTGTTGAGACTTGTTTTCTCACATAGGGTCTATTCTAGAGAATGTTCTACATGCTGTTGAGAAGAATGTATATTCTACTGCTGTTAGTTGAAATGTTCTATGAATGTCAAGTTGGCCTATAGTAGAGATTAATTCTGATGTTTCCCGCTTAATTTTATCTCTGGATGATCTGTCCTTTGCTAATAATGGGGTATCAAAGACCCCAACTAATATTGCATTGGGGTCTGTCTCTCCTGTTAGGTCCAATGGTAATTGCTTTATATAACTGGATGGTCTAGGAGTTGGGTGCATATATATTTAGAACTGTTGTATCCTCTTGTTGAATTGATCCCTTTATCATTATATGATGACCTTTCTTATCTTTTTTTACTTTATTTGGCTTGAAGTCTAATTTATCTGTACAAGTATAGCTACTCCTGCTCTTTTTTTGATTTCCATTTGCATGAAATATCTTTTCCCATTCCTTCACTTTCAGACACTATGTGCCTTTATAGGTGAAGTGAGTTTCTTCTAAACAGCATACTGTTGATTCATGTGTTATAATCCAATCAGCCACTCTGTGTCTTTTAATTGGGGCATTTAATCCATTTATATTTAGGGTTATTGTTGATATATAGGATCTTATTACTGCCATTTGCTATTTTTTTCCTGATTGCTTTGTAGGTCCTCTATCTGGTCTTACAGTCTTCCTTTGCGGTTGAGTGGTTTTCTCTAGCTTCACATTTTGATTTATTTTTAGTATGTCTCATAAGTTTTTGTGTTGTGGTTACTATGAGACTTATAAGAAACATGTTATAGCTATAACAAATTATTTTAGACTAATAGCAACTTAACTTTTATATCTAAGAAAACAGAAAAAAAACAAAGCCAACTTTACACTTCGACATTATTCCCCCCTCACCTTTTGACACTTTGTTGTTTCAAGTTACATCTTTTAATATTTTCTATCTTTCATATGGTGGTTGTATATATTATTGTCTTCTTACGTTAATCCTTTAGTCTTTATGCTAAGGATATAAGTGGTTTATTCACCACACTTACAACATTGAGGTTGTCTGTGTATATACTTTACTTTTGAGTTATGTACCTCCTTTTTTAAAAATTTTGGCTACATAATAAATCTTAATACATTTAAAAAGACTAAGATCATAGAAAATATGTTCTCTGACCACAATGAGAGAAGGAAATTTAGAATATTCACAAATGTGCAGAAATAACACTCTCCTAAATAAACAATGGGTAAAAAATAAAATCACAGGAAAATTAGAGAATATTTTGAGATAAAAATCAAAACACAACATATCAAAATTTATAGGATGCAGGGCTCATGCATTGCTTAGAGGAAAATTTATACTTGTAAACACATGCCTTAAAAATAAGAAAAATCTCAAATCAGTAATGTAAACTTCTACGGTAAGAGAATAGAAAAAGAGCAAACTAAACCAAAAGCAAAGATCACAACAGAAGTACATTAAATAGGGAATTAAAAACAATAGAGAAAATAAAAAAAACACAAAAGTTGGTTCTTTAAAAATATAAACAAATTTTCAAACCTTTATCTCAA
>NW_007734388.1:53223-57403 GCF_000696425.1 Galeopterus variegatus | reverse complement strand
CCGCTTAATTTTATCTCTGGATGATCTGTCCTTTGCTAATAATGGGGTATCAAAGACCCCAACTAATATTGCATTGGGGTCTGTCTCTCCTGTTAGGTCCAATGGTAATTGCTTTATATAACTGGATGGTCTAGGAGTTGGGTGCATATATATTTAGAACTGTTGTATCCTCTTGTTGAATTGATCCCTTTATCATTATATGATGACCTTTCTTATCTTTTTTTACTTTATTTGGTTTGAAGTCTAATTTATCTGTACAAGTATAGCTACTCCTACTCTTTTTTTGATTTCCATTTGCATGAAATATCTTTTCCTATTCCTTCACTTTCAGACACTGTGTGCCTTTATAGGTGAAGTGAGTTTCTTCTAAACAGCATACTGTTGATTCATGAGTTATAATCCAATCAGCCACTCTGTGTCTTTTAATTGGGGCATTTAATCCATTTATATTTAGGGTTATTGTTGATATATAAGATCTAATTACTGCCATTTGCTATTTTTTTCCTGATTGCTTTGTAGGTCCTCTATCTGGTCTTACAGTCTTCCTTTGCGGTTGAGTGGTTTTCTCGAGCTTCACATTTTGATTTCTTTCTATTTATTTTTAGTATGTCTCATACGTTTTTGTGTTGTGGTTACTATGAGACTTATAAGAAACATGTTATAGCTATAACAAATTATTTTAGACTAATAGCAACTTAACTTTTATATCTAAGAAAAAAGAAAAAAAACAAAGCCAACTTTACACTTTGACATTATTCCCCCCTCACCTTTTGACACTTTGTTGTTTCAAGTTACATCTTTTAATATTTTCTATCTTTCATATGGCGGTTGTATATATTATTGTCTTCTTAGGTTAATCCTTTATGCTAAGGATATAAGTGGTTTATTCACCACACTTACAACATTGAGGTTGTCTGTGTATATACTTTACTTTTGAGTTATGTACCTCCTTTTTTAAAAATTTTGGCTACATAATAAATCTTAATACATTTAAAAAGACTAAGATCATAGAAAATATGTTCTCTGACCACAATGAGAGAAGGAAATTTAGAATATTCACAAATGTGCAGAAATAACACTCTCCTAAATAAACAATGGGTAAAAAATAAAATCACAGGAAAATTAGAGAATACTTTGAGATAAAAATCAAAACACAACATATCAAAATTTATAGGATGCAGGGCTCATGCAGTGCTTAGAGGAAAATTTATACTTGTAAACACATGCCTTAAAAATAAGAAAAATCTCAAATCAGTAATGTAAACTTCTACGGTAAGAGAATAGAAAAAGAGCAAACTAAACCAAAAGCAAAGATCACAACAGAAGTACATTAAATAGGGAATTAAAAACAATAGAGAAAATAAAAAAAAAACACAAAAGTTGGTTCTTTAAAAATATAAACAAATTTTCAAACCTTTATCTCAATTGATGAAGAAAAAGAGAAAAGACCAAAATTACTAAAATCAGAAATAAAGCAGGGGCATTATTACATTGTTATTATGGTTTTTTTGTGGTGGCAAGATTTTCTTTCTCTTTCTTGTTTACACTTATGTTCTACCAGTGGGTTTTGTTCTTTCTTGTGTATTTGTGGTAGTGATTCAGATTCCAGGTACAGTACTTCAGATCAGAAATTCTTTTTTCTGCTTGTTCTAGCCTGCTGCTTAAGCTATCAATTGTGGTTTTTTTATTTTGTTGAGTGACACTTCCAGTTCCATGAGTTCTACTACATTCCTTTTTAACGCATTAATCTTTTTGTAAATTTCCTTCTTCATGTCCTGGGGGAATTTTTGTTTGTTTGTTTCATTTTGTTGAGTAGTTAAGTCTTCTCATATCTCAGTGAATTTCCTTAAGATTGTTACTCAGAATTCCTTTTCAGTCATTTCAAGGGTTCCCTGCTCCAAAGGGTCCGCTATTTGAGAATTACTGAATTCTTTTGGTGGTGTCATATTTTCTTGGGTTTTTTATTTCAAGGCAGTGGTTTTGTATTTCTTCATCAATATCCAGTCATCTGGTGGAACAGTTGCTTCTTCTATTACTCTGGAGTGGTCTTTGAGGAGAGAGATGTCCTCTTCTTTTTCCAGTCTCTGCTGGTGTCTCTCCCTTTGTCAATGCCGTTGAGTGTCTGGCAGGCCACCTGCACAGTGGCTGTGGCTATTTCTGTGGAATTGAGCCACTTTTGTGGCAGCCATGGCTGTGGTGGTGGCTGTGGTGGGTCACCCACATGGAAGTGGTGTTTTAGGCCTGCTCCTTGCCTGCTTCCACATGGGGTGTGCTGTCCTCAGCAGCTGCCGTAGGATCCCTGGTGTGCTCTCTTGCCTGCTTCTGAGCAGAGAACGCTGCCTTCAACTCCTGCCTCAGGTCCCTAGGTGTGCTCTTTTCAAGTTATGTAACTTTGTATGTTTTCTTGCTACACTTTAGCATCATTTTCTTTCAGACTGAAGAGTTCCCTTTAGCATTTCTTTTAAGGAAGGTCTAGTGTTGATGACTTCCCTTGGCTTTTGTTTTTCTGGGAAAGGCTTTTTGTCTCCTTTATATTTGAAGGTTAGTTTGTCCAGATACAGAATTCTTGGCTGATAGTCTTTTTCCTCCAACACTTTGAGTATATCATCTCATTCTTTTCTAGTCTCTAGGGCTTGCACTGAGAAATCTGATGAGAGATATATTGGGGCTCAGTTATATGCTGTGTGTTTCTTTTCCCTTACTGCTTTCAGTACTCTTTTTCTTTGGTTTTTAATCATTTCATTGTGACATGTCTCGGGGTGTTCCGCTTTGGATTGAATTTGAGCTTCATGTATTGGATGCTTTTGTTTGTTTCCATACTTTGGAAATTTTCAGTCATTATTTCCTTGCATATGCTTTCTAGGTCTCTTCCCTTTTCTCCTCCTTTAAGTACACGAATTATGTGGAGGTGATTTTGCTTGAGGGAGTCACATATTAGATATATTTCTTTTCATTTTTTCTTATTCTGTTCCTTTTGCTCCTTTGATTGGATAATTTCATGTGTTTTACCTTTGAGCTCACTGATCCTTTTCTGTTTAAGTCTGCTGTTAGAGCTTTCTATCAAGTTTTTCAATTCAGATAATCTATCCTTTATTTCTAGAATTTCTATGTTTTTTTAGTTGATTCTAGTCCTTTGTCAAGTTTCTCATTCTTCTCCTGAATTCCTTTCCAGATATCATTTAATCTTCTACCTGTATTTTCTTATTACTTCCTGAACATCTTTAATAGCGTTATTCTAAATTCTTTTTCTGACCTTTCATAGATCTTCTGCTCCTCTGCATCCATTGCTTGTGCTTTGTTTCCTCTGGTGGCAACATATTTCTCTGCTCTTCCTTTATCTTTGTGTCTTTACATTGATTTCTGGGCATTTGAGGAGACTGCTACCTCTTGTAGGTTTTATAGGTGGTTATCAGAGCTTTGTCTGTGGGTTCTTTTTTTCCATTCTGTGGTGCATTAATAGCTACTACCACTGCTTAGGAAACTCATGTGCTGTCCTGTGGTTAGTTCTCAAGTGTGGGAACTTCCTGTGGTGAACTTGATCTCTGTGCTTGAGCTAAATTCTTTCTTTGCTGTTGATTCTCTGGGGAAGGCTCTTTGTGAGTACCATTAATCATTTCCAGGTCTTAGCTGTGTGCAAATTCTGGCCCTACTGAGTCTTTCCTATAGATTGCACCCCTGCAATTATCTTGCCTTGACAAACTTCCACTGAGACCAGGTGCTCTCACTGCACCCAATGTTTCCCTGGCAAGCCAGTCTTTGTCCTGCACTCCAAGCACTTTCTATGCAGCAGGACTGTGTATGCATCACACATCATAACTCACTGGACTCTGGCCTACTCCTTTCTCCAGTCGTTCTCTAGTCATCTGTGGTTGCTTACTTCTGTGCAGGCCTAGGGGAATCCTGCCAGTGGTCTTTGTGGCCTGTGGGCTGGTATAGTACACTCCAAAGCCCTCTTCTCCCCTGCAGACTCCAAGCAGGTTTACATGAAGAGTGTCACAGCAGCTTTTTCTGGCTTCAATCCATGTGTAGCAGACACTTTCTGCCTTTTTCCAGGGTAGTTCACAAGTGACCAGGGCTCAGAATGATAGTGCCATACCTATACCATCTTGCCATGGCCTTTTATACCTTTACAAACTCTGCAGGGCTCTCCTCCTTCTCCTCCAACCCCAGTGGTCCCAGG
>NW_007734388.1:51667-52601 GCF_000696425.1 Galeopterus variegatus | reverse complement strand
AACTTCCACTGAGACCAGGTGCTCTCACTGCACCCAATGTTTCCCTGGCAAGCCAGTCTTTGTCCTGCACTCCAAGCACTTTCTATGCAGCAGGACTGTGTATGCATCACACATCATAACTCACTGGACTCTGGCCTACTCCTTTCTCCAGTCGTCTGTGGTTGCTTACTTCTGTGCAGGCCTAGGGGAATCCTGCCAGTGGTCTTTGTGGCCTGTGGGCTGGTATAGTACACTCCAAAGCCCTCTTCTCCCCTGCAGACTCCAAGCAGGTTTACATGAAGAGTGTCACAGCAGCTTTTTCTGGCTTCAATCCATGTGTAGCAGACACTTTCTGCCTTTTTCCAGGGTAGTTCACAAGTGACCAGGGCTCAGAATGATAGTGCCATACCTATACCATCTTGCCATGGCCTTTTATACCTTTACAAACTCTGCAGGGCTCTCCTCCTTCTCCTCCAACCCCAGTGGTCCCAGGTTGACAATTTTTGCTTTTTAGTAGTTCTAAATTATGGGGAAGAACAATGCTAGGGATTGTTTATTCTGCCATCTTGATGGCATAACTCTCTCTCATTAGGTGTTTAATGTGAACACAAGGTGTGGTCAGAAGATGCTCATGGACAGAGAGTACATGGACACATCAAAGTGAAAATGTACTGAATGGGCTCTGGTCTGCCTCTCAGATGGCATTGTCAGGAAGGTGCAATTTGGAAACTTTGAAACTAAGATATTTGTCTGAATCATGTCCTCACCAGCTCTGATATGCTATATGTCACCATGGTTAATAACAAGGACACAGTCTGCTGCTAAGGTTTCCTCTACAGATGCAACAAAAAAGTGTCCTTGTGTTTTCTGTCTATTTAATTGTGGCAGCCAAAACCAAATAGAGGAATACAGGGGGAAAAGGAAAAAATTAAAAAAGGACAAACTTATGCCTCAC
>NW_007734388.1:48834-50251 GCF_000696425.1 Galeopterus variegatus | reverse complement strand
AGTCTGTTCTACAGCAATTTGGCTTTATCTTTGTTTTGGTTGAATTTTGGAAGAAAAAAAAATTGGCATCCAGGACGGGTTTCCAAAATGCCATTCCTTTGCTCTGTTCTTCAGTTTTTCTCCCCGCTGATTCCACAGAACTTATTGTGGGATCAAATCAAGGGTCCATCATTGAGCTGTCAAAAGAAAATTTTTAAGTATCTTCATATCTTCTAACCTGAGCAAAGGCAGTTGCAGAACAAGGATCTTCTAGCAATGAGTTCACCCTTTCATATGGGTACATACCTGTCACATCAAGTGCCAGTGCTAGAGACAAAATCTTCAGATTGAAACATTGTTCAATACTTGCATACCACTTGTAATTTCTTTGGCCACTGCACCAGTTACCAACTGTGTTGACATTGCTTGCTTAACTAACAGGTGTTTGAGTTCCATATCAAAGACAAGTTTCTTACAGAGTGAAACAGGAACAGACAGAAAATAGGGCTCATCATGTCTGTTTTTTAAAAAAGCTCAAAGATCTATGTTTACAAAGAACTCTTAAAACTCAACAATAAGAAAACAAACAACCCAATTAAAAGATGAGCAAAAGATCTGAAGAGAGACTTCACCAAAGAAGATATACAGATGGGAAACAAGCACATGAAAAAATGCTCTTCATCGGACATAATTAGGAAATTGCAAAATAAAGCAACAATGAGATACCAGTACGCACTGATTAGAATGGACCAGATCCAAAACATTGACAACACCAAATGCTGACAAGGATAAGGAACAACAGGAACTTTTGTGCATTGTTGGTGGGAATGTAAAATGATACAACCACTTTAGAAGACAGTAGAGCACTTTCTTACAAACTGAAATATGTTCTTACTACATGGTACAGCAATAGCAATGCTAAATATTTATCCGAGTGAGTTGAAAATGTCTCTCCACACAAAAACCCTCACATGAATGTTTATAGAAGCTTCATTAATAATTGCCAGAACTTGAAAACAGCCATGATGTTCTTTAATAGTTGAATGGTTAAATAAATAAACTGTAGTACATCAATACAACAAAATATTATTCAGCATTGAAAAGAAATGAGTTATCAAGCCACAAAAAGACATGAAGGAATCTTAAATGCTTATTCCTAAGTGACAGAGCTAATCTGAGAAGGCTACAAACTATATGGTTCCAGCTATATGACATTTTGGAAAAGGCAAAACTATGGAGATAGAAAAAAGATCAGTGGTTGCCATAGGTTTGGGAGGGATGAATCGGTGGAGTACAGGGGACTTTTAGGGCAGTGAAACAATTATGTATGACACTGTACTGGTGGATATATGTCTAGTGAACCCTAATGTGAACTATGGACTTTGGTTAGTAATGTGTCAATGGTGATTCATTGGTTGTAAGAAATGTAACACAGTGG
>NW_007734388.1:47141-48164 GCF_000696425.1 Galeopterus variegatus | reverse complement strand
GGACTTTGGTTAGTAATGTGTCAATGGTGATTCATTGGTTGTAAGAAATGTAACACAGTGGGGCCTGGATGTTGATGGTGGGGGATGGTGTGTATGTGTGCTGAGGAATATATGGAGGATCTCTCTACTTTCCTCTCTATTTTACTGTGAACCTAAAACTTCTCTCAAAAAAATAAAGTATTAGTTTTTAAAAATCTATACACAGCTTTGTTCTGCAACATTGACAATTTGCTGCCTCTATCACATGATATTTCTCAACTGTTCAATCCACCTTTCCTGTGGAACAGAACAAAGAAACAATCATGCCCTGACTGTGGGTTTTCTGGATGAAGGAACACTGGTTGCTGTAGAATGTCCTCTGGAAGACATCATCACTGGGCACTTATCATCCATCAAAGAGAAGGAATTGGGGGTCTAAAACAGCTTACTATTGGCATCCATCCACAAAATGACTACACACATTCTTTTCTATAAATTATACCACTAAACAAAATCTTTATGTAGGACAGCTATTTGTACATACACATACATCCTAATGAGCACTGTGAATCTATGAGATGAGAATGTAAAATGTTTCCTCAGCCGATTTGTTCACTGAGGTTTTTGTTTCTTTGTTTTGCCAGAGATCTCTTTCTTGGAATTAGTAAATTGCATACAATTGACTTTAGGAAATAACTCCGGGAGAAGAGCAGAGAACCTGGAACCTTGATGACATTGTTAAGCCACTGATTAAAATAATACCGAATCTGAATTCTACCATTGTTTGAAACTTCTTTTTTTTGTCTTTTTTCGTGTCCGGCAACGGATCGCAACCCTCAGTGTCGCGCCNTGCCAGAGATCTCTTTCTTGGAATTAGTAAATTGCATACAATTGACTTTAGGAAATAACTCTGGGAGAAGAGCAGAGAACCTGGAACCTTGAGGACATTGTTAAGCCACTGATTAGAATAATACCGAACCTGAATTCTACCATTGTTTGAAACTTCTTTTTTTTTTTTTTTTTTTTTTTTTTTTTTTTTTTTTT
>NW_007734388.1:44040-46151 GCF_000696425.1 Galeopterus variegatus | reverse complement strand
ACCGGCAACGGGATCGCAACCCTCAGTGTCGTGTCGTACCAGACAGGGGACCGGCAACGGGATCGCAACCCTCGGTGCTGTGCCCGCACCTCACTCAGCCAGTGAGCGGGAACCGGTCTGTATGTGGGATCCGAACCCTCGGCAGGAGTGCCACCGCACTCCCAAGCGGCGCGCTGTAGCAGTGCACCACCGGGCCAGCTCTGTTTGAAACTTCTTATATGTGATTTATCAAATCTTCTTGTTGCTAAAAACTCTTTAAATTGGGGTGTGTGTTGTTAAATAAAAATTATAGAAGGCCATTGTTTTGGACTAAGTTCCTGCACTAGGCCCCCAAAGACTTCCACTTTAATCCTTACACAAAAGAGCTAACCTGAAGTAACGTGATGCTAATTAGTCAGTTGTTTTTCTATTGTTCTGTCTTCCTGTCCCTGCCTTTGAAATGACCAACTCACTTTTTGTTCCTTGTTTCTGCTTTCCTCCACCTTTTTCTGGCTATAAAATCAAACTCTTTTGCTCAGTTCATTGGAATACTTACTCAATTTTACGGAATGACATGTTGCCCCATTCTAGAATTGCAATAAAGCCATTTGAGATGTTTGAATTTATTGTAATTTTGTTCCTTATTATTTGCAATGCAAACCAACAGATACAGAAATTGGTATACAGATTAGGGTACTATGAGTAACAGATCCTAAAATACAGAATTGGTCAGATGAAAGAAGCAGGACATGGTGCTGTGAGGAACTCACTATAATGCTGGTTTGTGTTGAACATTCATATGAGAGAAAGACAGCTTGGGCTAAAAGTAGCCTGTCTGAAAAAAGAGAAGTGGGAAATATAGCTTTGCTGTAGCCTACAGTCCAAGTAAACTAAGTATGAGAATTTGGAGCTATGCAAGTTTAGAAAAGCTGAATGTGACCCACAAATTCTTAATCTGGGCCCCATGTATTTTGGGTGCTTTGAGATTCTGTTGATAAAATTCAGAGCATACGTATACTTAGATGAGAAAAAATGACATCTTTTTTTTCATTAATCTGTAACTAAAATTCAGCATTTACATTAATTTTAAATGTGGAACAAAAAATCCACAATGCATCTTTGTAGTTTGTCACCAATTCACAGATGTTTTCATATTACATTATAGTTGTTACACATATACTGAAATATTGTTTACATTGAAAATTATTTTGAAATTTTGGTAGATCCACTGCTAGATATTAAATTAATTAATTTTGAATATTTTAAATATTATTTTTTGTGAATTAATGAACACCTGTATTATAATATACATCTTTTTAATATTTTCACAATTGTATTTCAATTTAATTTTTCCTGTACCATATGCATTTTATTTTATGCCCCTAAAAACATTACTCTGAGGTAGGGCTTATAGGTTTTACCAAAATTCTAAAGGGGTCTGTGGCACGAAAAAAGTTAGGAACATTTGCCTGAGGTAAAATTAGAGAAGAGATGAGGAGACAGCAGATTTAAGAAGGGGATTGTGGTCAAAGACAAACAGATTGCCTCAGGCCACTCCTCAGCACTTCCTAATAAGTGTTCTCCACCCCCAGAGGGACAAAGGTATTTATTGTGAAGATGCAGATGGGAAATAGCTGGAGACCAAGAAGTGGATTTTGGTGGTGCTTCTATACCTGAAACTATGGTTTATTACCTCAGAGACCATTCATTTGAGGGCCAGAGGGATGGCCTGGAGTCAAAAGCTTGTTGCTTGGAGTCTGGAATTCTCAAACTCAAAGACTATCTGGACAGAATTTTGGCTGTGAGTGGAAGTAAACAAATCAGCAGCTCTCTAAGTTTCTATTATAATTTTGATTGTTTTACTCTTTATTTTATTTATTTATTTATTGAAATATTGATTATACATATTCATGGGGTACAGAGTTGAATATCAATACCTGTGTGCAATATGTGATATTCAAATCAGAGTAACTGCATATTCATCATTTTTCTTGTGTATAATATGTGATGGCCAAATCAGGATAGTTTATTCATCATTATGAAACATCATCCTTTGTGTCCATTAACCAATTTCTCACTAACCCCACTACCCCCCCAACTTCTAGTAACCCCAGTTCTGTGCTCTCCTCAAA
>NW_007734388.1:38537-44010 GCF_000696425.1 Galeopterus variegatus | reverse complement strand
TGGATTTTGGTGGTGCTTCTATACCTGAAACTATGGTTTATTACCTCAGAGACCATTCATTCGAGGGCCAGAGGGATGGCCTGGAGTCAAAAGCTTGTTGCTTGGAGTCTGGAATTCTCAAACTCAAAGACTATCTGGACAGAATTTTGGCTCTGAGTGGAAGTAAACAAATCAGCAGCTCTCTAAGTTTCTATTATAATTTTGATTGTTTTACTCTTTATTTTATTTATTTATTTATTGAAATATTGATTATACATATTCATGGGGTACAGAGTTGAATATCAGTTCTTGTGTATAATATGTGATGGCCAAATCAGGATAGTTTATTCATCATTATGAAACATCATCCTTTGTGTCCATTAACCAACTTCTCACTAACCCCACTACCCCCCCAACTTCTAGTAACCCCAGTTCTGTGCTCTCCTCAAAGTTCAACATATTATTTTGATTGTTCTGTGCTAGTAACCCCAGTTCTGTGCTCTCCTTTTCAAAGTTCAACATATTAATGTGATTGTTGTTTCCTTTTTCTTTCTCTTTTCTTTCTTTCTCTCTTTTCTTTCTTTCTTTTCTTTCTTTCTTTCTTTCTTTCTTTCTTTCTTTCTTTCTTTCTTTCTTTCTTTCTTTCTTTCTCTCTCTCTCTCTCTCTCTCGCTCTTTTTTAATTTAATTTTTAGCTCCTACTTATGAGTGAGGACATGTAGTACTTCTCTCTCTGTTCCTGGCTTATTTCAATTAACATAATTTTCTCCAAGCTCACACACATTACTGTGAATGGCAGAATTTCATCCTTTTATATGGCTGAGTAGTATTCCATTGTGTATGTATACCACATTTTCCTTATCCAGTCATTCATCAATGGACATTTAAGCTGATTTCATAGCTTGGATATTGTAAATAGAGCTGTGATAAACATGGGAGTGCAGGCATCCCTTCAATATTGGGTATATACCCAGTAGTGAGATTGCTAGATCATGTGGTAGTTCTATCTGTAGTTGTTTGAGAAAACTCCATGCTGTTTTCCATAATGGTTGTACTAATTTGCAGTCCCGTCAACAACCCAGAAGTATTCCCCTTTCTCCACACCTTCCCAGCATTTGTTATTCTCTGTCTTTTTAATAATAGCCAGTCTAACTGGGGTGAGATGATATTTCAAAGTGGTTTTGGTTTGCATTTCCTTGATTAGTGATATTGAGCATTTTTTCATATACTTGTTGGCCATTCATATGTCTTCCTTTGAGAAATGTCTTTTTAGCTCTTTTCCCATTTTTTAATCAGATTATTTGGCTTTTTACTGTTGAGTTGTTTGAGTTCCTTGACGTGCAATATGCATACAGATAAATGTTACAAGTATACAGCTCTATGAAATTTCACAAACTGAACACACCTATATAACCAGCAACCAGATTAAGAAACAGAACATTAAGAGTAACCCGGAAGCACTGCTCACATTCCCTCATTTGGTCATACTCCCTTATTCTGACTTCTAACATCGGAGTTTAGTTTTGCTGGTTCTCATACTTTTTATATAAATGGTATCACACATTATGTACTTTCAGTCTTCTTTATTAAGTTTGGGAAACTAATCTGTATTTTTGCATATTGTTGTAGTCTGTTCAATTTCATTGTTATATAAGCATAGATTTTCAAAGTGTGATCTAGGGACTCCTGGGGTTCTCGGGACCATTTCAGGGTGTTCACAAGGTCTAAAACATTTTCATAGTAATGCTAAGATGTTGTTTGTCTTTTTATTCTTTCTGTCACGAGTATACAGTGGAGTTTTCCTGAAGCTACATGGTATGTGATGGTGCTCCTGTATTCCTGTTTTTAAAATATTCTCAATTTTTATTTCCAATGTGATAAATATTAGTAGATATAACTCACATAAGCAAAAGCTCCTTGGTTCTGCAATAATTGCAAGAAAGTAAAGAGGTCCTGAGACCAAAAAGCTTGAGAACCATTACTGTAATTTTGTGACTATATCACAATTAATTTTTTCATTACATTGTTGATGAGCAATTCGGTTTTTCCAATTTTGGGCTACTATGAATACTGCTTCTACGAATATGTCCTTTGGTGAACATATGGACTAATTTCTGTTTGGTACATTTACCTAGGATTGGTATTGCTGGGACATAGAGTATCTATTTAGTTTCTAGTAGATACCAGTAAACAGTTTTCCAGAATGTCTGTACCAATTTTACACTCCCACCATCATTTTATAAGGCTTTCAGTTGCTCTGCATTCTAACCAAGACTGAGTATTCATTGTTTATCATTTTAGCTATTCTGTTGGTTATGTAGTAGTATTATATCATGGTTTTAATCTGCATGTCTCTGATAACAAGTGAAGTTAATCACCATATAATTTAAGCATACTGTTTAAATATTCTCTTGCAAATTGTTCAGTTATTGTATGTATATATATATATATGTATGTATTTCACTGGGTTGTACACATTTTTCATACTGAGCTGTAGTTCTCTTCCTTTTTAAATGCTTTTTCTGCATCTACTGAAATATCATGTTTTTCTCTCTTTTTTTTTTTTGTCAATGTACATTATTACATTGATTTAAAATAAACAAACAAAACCCAAAAAACTAAATCACCCTTGAAAATCTGGATTAACTCTACTTGGCCAGGATGTATGTCAATTTTTTTCATATTACTGGATTTGATTTGCTAATTCTTCAAAGGCTTTTTCCATCTCTGTTCATCAGAGAAATTAGTCTGTAATTTTCCTTTTTTTTTTGTCATGTCCTTTGCAATCAAAGTTATGCTGGCTTCTTAAAATCAGTTCTAAAATGTTCCCTCTTTTTCTATTTTCAGTAACATTGGTGCTATTTTTTTTTTCCTTGAATATCAGAAAGAATTTATCCATTAAATCATCCAGGCTTGGTTTTTTTTATAGGAAGATTTTAAATAACAGATTCAATGTTTTAGTAGATATCTGACTCTTCAGATTTTCTACGTCTTCATCTGCCTGTTTTAACAAGTTGTATTTTTGAGGAAATTATTTTATCAAAATTATTTAATAAATTCATATAAATTTTTTCATCTTTTTGTCTTCTTTTTGTCTTTTTGCTGTTTATATAATCTGTAGGGGGCTGGCCAGTTAGCTCAGTTGGTTAGAGTATGGTGCTGAATAACAACAAGGTTCAGGACTTGATCCCTGTACCAGCCAGCTACCAAAAAACAAACAAAAAAGAGTCTTTAGGGATATTGTCCTTTTTGTCACTGATATTGATAATTGTTTTCACCTTAATGTATTTTTGTTTTGAAATAATTTCAAGCCTACAAAAAAGCTTCAATAATACAAAGAATTCTCATTCTTTCTTTATCCAGATTTCCTAATCTCCTAATTGTTATTTTTCCACTTTTGCCCCCCTCCTCCATCTACACACACACACACACACACACACACACACACACACACACACGATCTTTCTCTGAAGTGATGCCCTGTTACCATAAATATTTTTTTTAACCATAAATATTTTAATATGAAATCACACAAAACAAGGACATTTTCCTACTTTACCAACATACAGCCCTCCCCCAAAATAAATCAATATTGATATAACACTATTATCTAATCCACAGACTCCATTTAAATTTTACTAACTATCCAAATTTTCCATTCCAGAATCATATGTGTGCATATGTATGTGTGCATATGTGTTTCATTTAGACATCAATTTTATCAATCTCCTTCAATCTGAAATAGTTTCTCTTTTCCTCTCCTTTACGTCTGGCCAGTGCAGGGATTGAACTCTGGACCTTGGTGTTATTAGTACCACCCTCTAACCAACTGAGCTAACCAGCTAGCCCTTTGTGGTTTTTTGTTTTTCGTTTCATTTTGTTCTATTTTGTTTTTAATGTATGACAGTCTTAAAGAATTCAGCTCTTGATTCTCTATGGTGACTTTTAAAGATGGTCCATCTGGTTTTCCACATGACCAATTCTATGGAAAATCATAGAATCAATTAATCAATTGATGAATCAAAATCAATTAATGCTGTGCTCTTGTGGTAGTCTGAATACCATGCCCCCCCCCAAAGATGTCCACATTCTGATTCCCAGAACTTGTAAACATGTCATCTTACATGGTAAAAGCTACTTTGCAGATGTGACTAATTAAGGATAAGGGTCTTGAGATCAAGAGATTATCCCAGTGGGCCCAGTGTCATCACGAGGGTTCTTATACCAGAGGGCAGCAGGCTCAGGGTTAGTAGTAGGAAATATGATAATGAAAGCAAAAGGTTGGAGTGATGCATGGTAGGGGTCCTGGACCATGGAGTGCAGGCAGCTTCCAGAAGCTGAAAAAGTCAGGGAAACGTTCTCCCCAGATGCCTCTAAAAGGAATGCAGCCCTGCTGTCACATTGATTTGAGACTTCTGAGAATAAGTTGGTGTTGTTTCAGGCATGAAATTTGTGGTAATTTGTTACAGCAGTAATAGGAAACTAATGGAGTCCTTTTTGGTGAATTACATTAGGAGACACTCTATGTCAACTCTTCCCACCATTTGTACATTCATGTGTACCGTGACGCCTTCTATGGATATCAGTCAACTTCTTTCCCCAGTGTAATGTTGTATGGAATGTGAAGACAATTAAGATCTCTGTAGACTGCATTATGGCAGAGAGCAGTAGAATTGATGTAGCCTTGAGGCAAGACTGTGTAGTTGTACTGTCATACCAGATAAAAACGATTTGCTTCTGATATTTGTTGCAAATTGCTATGAAGAAAAAAACATTTGCCAGTTCAATAGCTGGAAGCCAAGTATCAGGGAATTGTGTTGATTTACTTTAGTGAAGATACTGCCTCTGGAACAGTAGCTGTAATTGGGGTCACTTTTTGATCAAGCATAATCTACAGTCATTCTCCAAGATCTTTTTGCATAGGCCAAGTATGTGAGTTAAATGGGAATAAGATAGCTGTCAATATCTCTACATCTTTCAAGTCTTTGATGATGGTGCTAACCTCTACAATTCTTCCAGGAATCCAGTATTGTTATGGTTTACTATCTTAGTAAGAGAGATTCCACCAGTTTCCACTTGGCTCTTCCTACAATAATGGTTCTTACTCAATGGCCAGAAGTCCAATGTAGGGAATCTACTAGTTGCCAACATATCTTTTTCAATTTTATATTCAGGAACCAGAGAAATAACCATGGGGTAAGTCAAAGGAACTACTTGACCAAAATTCCGTAAACTACTTGACTTCCATAAGCCCTTACTTTGACTGGTAGACCAAAGTGGTGATTGAATCTGCAACAGGCAGTGTTCATTGATCACTAAAAGATCTGGGTTCTCCTTTTCCCCTGTACGGTCACTTTCTTAAGTAGCCACAGGTCCCTTTGGAGAAAGCTTGGAAGACTATTTATAGTGTATACTTGTGACAGAGTGTAAAGTAAGGCAAATCATAACTAAAGCCAAAATGTTTCATTATTTTAGTTATACTAAGTTTCCATTTA
>NW_007734388.1:0-38527 GCF_000696425.1 Galeopterus variegatus | reverse complement strand
ATTTATTTCCTAAAGATTAATTGAGCATTATTCAAAGTCTTCCAAGTCAGAAGAATTCTGATCACCACTTTGTCCCTGTTGTCCATTACAATAAAGGCACCCATCTTGTAATAGCAACTAAGTACATCCAACTGGCCTCTTCTACCCCAGGACCCCGACATCTCCACTGAAATCAAAGAACCCATCTCAGTGGTAGCATCTCCCACTGCGATAACAGGATGATAGAGAACAGATACAGTTTAATTTTGTAAGGATGCTGGTCCTGTTCCCACGAATGTATTTCTCAGTGACTTAGTGAGGAATTACTCTCTGAGTCCTATCAAGGAACATAGTGCAGTTGTGTACATCACAAATGATAAAGCTATTTCAGCATTCCTATATATCTAAGCCTCTGGCTTCCTTTCTCTATATGAAGTCAGGAAAGATCTGACATCTCAGCCTTTTTATACATAGCCCAAGTTTCAGCTAACCCACCAAACAAACCATTAGAGCTACTTTCAGCTGCAACCCAGAATATCTGGCAGGAGCACTCATATCAATAAATGGGATCCAATCCATGGTTATATCACACTTTGATGTACTGAGAATCCATCCACAGATATTCCACCAGTTTAAATTATATAGATTAGCAAAATCTTGCAATCATTTTACCATATGAGCTATTTCCTCCCAGGTCAGACTTTATACTTCACACCCCCTTGCAATATGCTGAGATCAAACTGTAATTATGAATCTAGGAAAAACAAGGGGTCTTGTTTGGAGGGAATGGGCATCTGAATAAAGTTATTACAGGATCTTCAGCCAAAGGAAGACTAGATTCTTCAGACAAAAGAGAGAAGGCTATTCTCATTGTAAAGGGAGGCTCATAGTGAGTCAGGGTTTCAAATTTCTCATTTTTATGAATTCATCCAGACTTACCCATTCTCACGGACACATTCCTTCCCAATAAATGTTCAAAATTTCACATGAGAAACTTGGAGACTTTATGATACTTCTGCAACCTACATAATTAAATCTTGTGGATGACTTTTGGAAATATTGACCTTATGACTGCAAAATCAGAGGTTCTTTTATGGTTCTCCAAGCTTGAGCTTAGCATTTAACGACCTGTTTGTCATTTTCTTTCCATGAGTACTCAAATATACCAAGAAAAAAAATTTATCTTGGAGAGCCTGTTTCGTGGGACAATCTTGGTTCCAATTTCTGATTCAATTACGGTCCAGTTAGGAGGTAAAAATAACAAGCAATTTTAAAAGAAAGGATTTAATATAAAGAATTGTTAACTAGGTATAAAAAAATCCTCACTAGATACATTTAAAAGCAAAAATGGGAGAACAAAATTATCACTGAGGTAGAACCTGCAGGAAGCAGTTACCACCTCTAGAATTGGGGATCAGGCTGGAATTAAAAGCCAGGATGAATGGTCCAATGGACCTATAACCCCCAAACCTCTGAGGATCAAACTCTGCTCAACCGGTGTTAGAGTCTCTGGACCCCAAGGAGGGTCACACTGGGGCTGAGACCAAGATCTCTGCAGAGCAAGCCTGTCTTAGGAACTCAATAGTGGTTTCTGAGACATGCCTCTGCCCTATAAGTATATTTAGTATGTTGACCTCAGAATGTTCCATGACTTGACTTTGTCCATGAAACAAATGCCAATTATGTGTGCAAAGAAGAGCTAAACTGCAGAATTACCATCTTCTAATCAACAATAGAGAAATGATTACAAGTAGGGCTTAGTTTTATGTGATGTGTGAGTCTTTGGAGATGATTGCTGCCATATCCAGCTGAAAATAGGGTTTCAAGCAATTAGGGTTTTATTGTTATCTGTGCTTAACTCTTGTAAGAGAAAGAAGCTAAATAAAATGCTTGCTTACTCCATAACTACCCTTCAAGGCCAAAGTTATTTTACATTTCTTGCTTACTTCAGTTTTTAAAAATCATCATTCTAAACATTGGGCATTTATTTAAATGATGTAACAAGATAGCAGGAGAGATAGTCCGGAGTGATAACCAGAAGAAATCCCTCTCACTCCCTTTATTGCTAGGGCCTGGTCCAAGCCACCAGCATCTCGCACTTGAGTTAATGATTTAGCTTCTTAAATATTCTCCATTTCTACACACTTGTTCCTTTTAGTCTATTCTTAACACAGCCACCAGAGTGAAAATGTCATGTTAAAAGTTAAGTCACAGTATGGTCACTTCTATACTCAAAACAACCTGATGACTTCCCATCTTTTGGGAAAAATAGGAAAATGTCAGGGCTCCTCAGATGTTCAGAATCTTGCCAAGCATTTGCTGTAAATATCCTCAAGTGTTCCTTGTTACTACTTAATGTAAATTGTGTATGGGCACCCAGGTGTCCAGGGTTGTGGACTTAAGTATAAAAGACTAACAGCTCTGATCCACAGTGCTTCTCAGAACTCTCAGAGAAGCTGCTAGGACAGTTGCTCCTAGATCTGAATAAAATCCATTCCATTTTTCTATACCCATGGCTTCCAGAACCTTTTTTTCCTGTTACTTAGCTCACAGACCTGCATGTGGAGGGTTTGTGACCCAATCTGTGCAACAGACTCGAGGGGTCTGTAAGCCCTAGCTTTATACCATCTTACTGAGTAAAAGGCAAAGTTGGAGCATTCAAGGTCTCAAGACTTACACAAATCCCCTCCATCCCCAGGTTCGATGACTACCACCTTTCTGATGTCACCTTCTGTCTTCTCCCCTCACTCACTCTGTTTTAACCAGACTGGTCTCCTCCAGGGCATTTGCCCTTGCAATTCCCTCTGCCTGGAATGCTCTCCCCAGATATCTGTATAGCTTTCCCCCCCGACTTCTTTGGATTTTTTACTCATATGATCTTTACAAAGAGACTTTGCCTATGATTCTAAATAAAATTTCAACCCATACATAGACACCTCTCCTTCCTCCTTCCTTCTTTATTGTTCAGTTTCTCCTACTAACATCCGAGCTCCACAAGGAGGAGGATTTTCATCTCTTTTGTTCATTACTGAATTCCTAGCATCTTCTAGATGCCTGGCTCATAGTAGGTCATTAGCAAATACTTATCAAATTAATAACTAGACAAATAAATGATATGAAACAAACATAGGCTTTGCATCTAATCATTGTCTGATTAGAAATAAGCTTCTCTTCCTCTCTTTATACATGAATTTTGATGGAGTTTGGATGTGTTGTCCCCTCCAGAACTCATGTGGAAATTTGATCCACAATGTGGCAGTGTTGAAAACTGATTGAGTTATGGGGTGGATCCCTCATGAATGGATTAATGCTCTCCCTGGGGGAGGAGGGAGTACTGAATGAGTTCTTGCTCTATTAGTTCCCATGAGAGCTTGTTGTTTAAAAAGACCCTGGCACCTTCTCTCTCTCTCTTGCTTCCTCTCCCACCAGGTGATCTGCTTGTACCTGCTGCTTTTCTGCCATGAGGCCCATGCCAGATGCAGCTGTCCCAGAATTGTGAGCCAAATAAACCTCTTTCCTTTATAAATTACCCAGTCTCAGGTATTTCTGTTATAGCAACACAAAATGGACTAAAACAGAAAATTGGTACTGAGGAGTGGGGTGTTGCTAAACAGATACTTGAAAATGTGGATGCTGCTTTGGAACTGGGTAATGGACAAAGGCTGGAAAAATTTGGAGGACTTAGAAGAGAAAAAGATGAGGGAAAGTTTGGAAGATTTTAGAGACCGGTTAAATGGCTATGACCAGAATGCTGACAGAAATGTGGACAATAAAGGCCATGTGGATGATGAGGTCTCAGATAGCAATGAGGAACTTATCAGGAATTGGGGCAAAGATCACCCTTGCTACACCAGAGAAAGGAATTTTGCTACATTGTGTCCATGCCCTTGGACTTTGTGGAAGGTGGGACTTAAGAGTTATGAACCAGAGTATCTGGCAGAAGAAATTTCCAAGCAGCAAAGTATTAAGGACGCTGCATGGTTATTTCTAACAGCCTACGCTGAGTTATAGTAGAAAAGGCATGACGTAAAGCCAGAATTTAAAAAGGGAGCAGAGCGTAAAGATTTGGAAAATTTGCAGCATGGCAATGTTGTAGAAAAGCAGAGAGCATGCAATGGTGCAGCCCAGTGATCATTAGCTAAGAAAATTAGTACAAAGGAAAGGGATTATCAAGAGAAGGAGAAAAAGGCCCTGAAGGCATTGCAGAAGCCTCTGGGGCCAACAAAGGCCTAGGGAGACAGAATGGTCTTGGGGAACAGGCCCGAGGCACCCTCCATGGGCTCGCTGCCCAGGGCCACCTCCAGAAGCTGCTTCCAGCACTAGCACCCCAGCTGCTTTGGCTGCTCCAGCTGTGGCTAAATTGGCCTCAGGTATGGCTGGACCTGCAGCTATGGAAAATACAAGACGGAAGCCTTGGCAGCGTCCATGTGGCATTAGGTCTGCAGGCTCACAGAATGCCAGAGCTGGGAAGGCTTGGGAGCCTCCACTCAGATTTCAAAGTATGTATGGAAAAGTCTGGGAGCCCAGGAAGAGATCTGTCGCAGGGGTGGAGTCACCGCAGATAGCCTTTGCTAGAGTAATGCCGAGCAGAAATGTGGGATCAGAATTGTAGCAGAGAAACCCCAAGAGCGCCATGCCTAGTGGAACCGTGAGAGCAGTACCACCATGGAGACCCCAGACCTGTGGGGCTACCAAAGTGGAACACCAGCCTGGGAGAGGTGCAGTGTGGCCTGAGGCCAGAAAAGCCATAGGAGCGGAGCTGCCCAGGGACTTGGGGACCCAACCCCCACACCAGTGTGCAGAGGCAGTCAAACATGGAATCAAGGTACCTGATTTGCCAGCCTTGATATTCAGTGCCTGCCCTGCTGGTTTTGGACTTGTTTGGGACCTGTTTTTCCTTTCTTTTGGCCTACTCCTCCCTTTTGGAATGGGAACGTATACCCAACGTCTGTTCCACCATTGTATCTCGGCAGTAGATAAATTTGGTTTTGTTTTTACAGGTTCACAGCTGGAAGGCCTTTTGCTTTTGGTCTCAGATGAGACTTTGGACTTTGGACTTTTAAGTTGGTGCTGGAGGAAGATAAGACTTTTGGGACTGTTGGGATAGAATGATTGTATTTTGTATGTGAGAGTGACATGAGTTTTGAGGGGCCAGGGGCGGAATGATGGAGTTTGGATGTGTTGTCCCCTCCAAAACTCATGTGGAAATTTATTCCCCAATGTGGCAGTGTTGGAAACTGATTGAGTCATGGGGGCAGATCCCTCATGAATGGATTAGTGCTCTTCCTGGGGGAGGGGGGATTAATGAGTGAGCTCTCACTCTATTAGTTCCCACAAGAGCTCATTGCTTAAAAAGACCCTGGTACCTCCCCTCTTGCTTCCTCTCCCACCATATGATCTGCTTGTACCCGCCAGCTGCCTGCCACTTTCTGCCATGAGTAGAAGCAGCCTGAGGCCTGTGCCAGATGCAGCTGTCCCAGAATCATGAGCCAAATAAACCTCTTTCCTTTATAAATTACCCAGTCTCAGGTATTTCTGTTATAGCAACACAGAACGGACTAAAACAAATTTATTCCTCTGTAAAATAAAGTTCATAGTACTCCCATCTAATTAATTGATATTTCACGTTTGATTGTGAATTCATGTTTGCCAAGACCTTCAAATTTCTAAATAAAAAGTATGAGAGATAAGATGTTCATATTTAGAAGTAAAGTTGAAAACAGCTTTGGTCTGGGAGTCAAAAGACCTGGGCTCAAGATACGGAATGAGAGATTTGGGGCACCACTTTGTACTTCATATTAATATACCATAACTGCCCTTTCTGCCTCATAGGATTGCTGGGAACTTTGAAAGAAGAGCGTGGAACACACTAGGTATGCAATCAACATTAGTTTTCTTCTTTTCCCCTCACGAACAGGCCAAAAAAAGAAGAAAAAAAGTTATGATGCTAATAGTAACAACATCAAAAGAAGCTATTATTACTCTGTGTGGTTACCTTAGTTCTAACAAACCGAGGTTTCAGTGGATTTAGTCCACATGGACTGATTAGTTCAACTCAGTTTTGTCACTATTGACTCTTCCCACACCCTGGCCATACATAACTAACAATAAAGGCTATGTCAACCATGCTTTTCTTATACTATTTTGGAAAGCAGTCTTAAAGTTCAGGCTCTGATGACAATTGGTTTAGTGGCATATTATACTGCCACAAATTGTTTTTACCATTAATTAACTCTGTAAGGGATGAAAGACATAAAACCAGATTGTTTACCTTCAGGAGCTCATGATATATTAGATTTATATAAAAAGAAGTGCATAATACAAGTGATTGGTATTTATTTTGCTGGCAAAATCAAATCAGGCACCATTCTGTGGTGAATACAGCAGGGTGGAGGTGGGGGTGAGAGAAACTGCATGCATGACAGAAGTTGTGGTAGACAACAAAGAAGTTGTGGTAGAAAGACAGGCCAAAAATATAAAGATATCTTTTAGAGAAATCTTTCTAACATTTTTATTTCATTGTAACAGATAACATTGAAGAAATTTATCTCTTATGGTCCCTGACAACCATAACAAAAGCTGTGCATTTGCAGTGTTCTAAAATATGTAAAATGCCTTTGCATATACTTATGTACTTAGATTTGCACAGAACTTGTAGAATAACTAGAACAGTTATTATTGTTATTTCCTTTTTACAGGTGAGAAAACAAAGGCATGAAGATGACAGTCGGCTTTCTGCAGTTTGTTTACTGGTAAAAGACAGAGCTTGTGCTCCTATTATGAGGAACTGGGAGGGAAGTATGTTCTGTAGGAGCAACTCCAGGCGAACCTTAGCTTTTGTGATCCCCAAATGTAATTTCTTGGGAAAAACAACTTTGCCCAGAGAATTTAACAATAGTAAACCAAACAATGTTCCAGGAATAAACGTTGGGTCTATTTTTAGTCCAGTGGTATGCACAGGCTAGAGTAAGCCAGAAGGAATGTGTTTTGTGTGATGGGGAATAAATTGAACTTATTTGGTACTGTTTCCTTTCATCCGTGCCCTTGTCCTAGAGTCCCCAGGATCATTTATGCTTATTAGGGCTCTGTTATATGGTGTCCTGGGAAGAAACAAGGGGTAAAATCAAAGTGCTAAGTGGGAAATTTTCTTTTCTTTGGGGTTAAAATTGGTGTTTTATTCAAACTTGAGGAATACCAGGCTTTCCACCTTTCTTCCTTTCCTTGTTCCTACTACATGTGCAGAAGTAGAGTACTTCCCCAACTACAGTGGTTGCTGTCACCTAAAAGACGTAGTTTTCATATTTAAGGGCAAAATCAGAGAGGCTGATAGGCAGAGAAAACAAACAAACAAAAAAAATAGGAGTTATGAGGGCCGGCCCAGTGGCGCACTGCTACAGTGCGCCGCTTGGGAAGCGTGGCGGCGCTCCCGCCGTGGGTTCGGATCCCACATACAGACCGGTTCCCGCTCACTGGCTGAGCGAATTGCGGGTGCAGCACCGAGGTTTGCGATCCCGTTGCCGGTCCCGGTCCGGTACGGGCGCGACACTGAGGGTTGCGATCCGTTGCCGGACACGGAAAAAGACAAAAAGGAAAAAAAAAAAAATAGGAGTTATGAGACCTGGACTCTAGAACCATCTTTTCCCTCTAATGTTGTACTCCTGGGTTATTGATTTATTCTCACTAGACCTCCATTTGTTTGGTTTACTTTTCCTATAAAATAAGAGGGGAGGAGATGAGTGGCAAACCAAGTGGTCACTTAGTTTGACTTAAGATGTAACAGTATAATTCGTTGGTAGTTTTTTTTTTGTTTTTTCTGAAAAACAATGGAATGGCGATTGGTCAATTTGTCTAAAATTTAAAGTTGGAACAATTTTCTAAACTCCCTGTTTGCTATTAGTAGAGACGCACAGCCTTGGTATGTCTTCATTCACTGTTCATACTCAGTGAAAGATTCCCATGCCTTCTGAAGAAAATAATGTATATCTGATATATTTCTGGTATTGTCTTCACCAAACTCTTAATGATCAGGACAAATTGGTCATAGGAGACCTAGTTATACACTCAATAAGTCTGGGTGCAGTATTGACTGTGGTTTGAAGTTTGCATGTATGTTAGTACAGGTTGCTTCTTGAGTAATGGGGGTCAATAGAGAGAAAGGGAGTCAAGCAACAGGTAGAAGTGAATGTCATTAAACAGAAGACATGCCCAGGCCCCAATCCTATCTCTTCAGTCTGTTGATATGCTGTGACTTCTATTTCATTAACTAATCAATTAATACAGTAGTGTATTGTGGACAATAAATACTATAGGAATTCTGAGGAGGGAGATATAAGTTTTAACTGGGGTCATCAGATAAGGCTTCAGAGAAGAGGTAGAATTGGAGAAGAAACTTAAGAGAAAAGGAGAAAATGCATACATAGAGAAAATAAGAATAGTTTCCAGTGCAAAGGACAGTGAAAGCCCAAATGCAAAGAACAGAATGTCTTTCAAAACTACTGTACATTGATCAAATTTAGAAAATTTACCATCAATACAATAATACCATTTATTATACAGCCTATGTTCACATTTTATGCCCTCTATATCATTTTTTCCTCTTATTCAAGATCTAATTCAAGATCTGTCATTTAATTTAGTTGTTACGGCACTAGTTCCAAAGCCTTTTTGACTCTGACATTTTTTGGAGAATAAAGGTCAGTTTTCAAAATGCCCCTTAATTTTGATTTGTTTTCATATTTCTTCATGATTAGATTTAGGTTATAAATCTTGGGTAGGAATACTACTTGAGTGATATTTTGCCCTTAGTGTATCCTATCAGGAGGCACGATTGGTGACATTAACTTCGTTTCATTATGTATCTCATCACTGATAACATTAACTTTGATCACTTATTAAAATGACATCTGGGAGATTTCTCCATAGTAAATTTAATCATTTTTTCTCTCTGTCACTAATTAATGATCTGTAAAAAGAGATGTTTTGAAATTATGTAAGCATTTTTTTCCTCATTAAACTTTCACCAAACAGCTTTACCATCCATTGGCAATTCATATTTCTTTGCTCTAAAAATTCCCAGTGGGAGTAGGATTCTTTGGAAATTTCTATGTAAACAACTATGTTACTTTAAAATAAATATTTAAATCAATCAGTCAACATTTATTCATTTCCAGTCCCTAAACCTTTTACTGTATTTCTGTTTCTTGGCCTACTGCTGCCTAGGACCCCAAGTACCATGTTGAATGGCAAGGATAAGAGCAAGCATATTTGCCTTGTGTTGGATCTTAGGGAGAAACCATTCTGTCTCTTAGCTGTAGGATTTTCATAGATGTTCTTTATCAGAGGAAGCACCCTAAACTTTAGTGGCTTAAAACAATACTTTGTTATTTTTTCACCTTTCTGCGAATTGGCTGTTTTTGCCTGGGTTTGCTCAGAAGGCAAAACAACCTGGAGGGTTGGCTGAGGTGTGAGCCGCAAGAAGGCCTCACTCCTCAGTCTGTCACTCGGTGCTGGCTGATGACTCAGCCTTTCTCTCTATGTTTTCTTTCATCCTGAGAAGTCTCAGGAAAGTGTTCCAAACATTTGAAAGTGAAAGCTGCAAAGTATCGTAATGTCAGGCTTCAAAAGTTACACACTATTGCTACTGCCACATTTTGTTGATCAAAGCAAGCCACTAGGCCATCCCGGACTCAGGAGACAGGGAAAAATTTCAGCCTCTGGTTAGGAAGAGGGACATAGGAATAGGGATATGAAGACTGTAAGGAGTTATTGCAGCTAGCTTTGCAAACAATCGACCATAGTCAATTCAGGTCAGAATAACTTATATCTCTTCAACATGCAAAATGTACTTACCCCCCTCTTTCAGACCCCCAAAATTCTCATTCAGTGAGGGCACTGGGCTTACATTTCATAAATTTATCATAAATTTGGTCTAGATATTGATGAAACACATTGGACGTAGTTTCTCAAGTCTATCTCCTCTGGTACTGCTCTTCTTAATCCAGAGACCTGTGAACTAAAATGACTTTATCTCCTCCCACACATACAAGATATAATGTTAAAAGAGGGCTAGGATATTGGCTAGAGACACTGTCATTCAAAAGAGGAAGGATAAGAAACTCATGGAAGTACTGGTCTGCAGCAATCCTCACCTCCAGCCATACACATGCTAATTCCACCTCCTGCAGAAACAGAAAATATTCCATGATTAGGCCCCAGTTCTAATCCCTAAAAGAAGTCCCCCAATCCATGGTTATTCTCATCTTTTGGTCTTTCCCCCTCTGGGTCTTGGCACTACCCTCTGAGACATCTTTCTTTTCTCATGGCTATGTTTACTCCTGAGTGGCTTTCTTGGCTAACTTTCAGCCTATAGAAAGTTAGGGGCCAAGAGGTCTCTTTCATTTTGTGTTGACTTTGACCCACTTAGTCTAATTTATTACAAATCTCTTAAAATCTTTGTGGGCTTTCTAAGTAATATATTGTTCATTCCACAAGATGAAACCCATTTCAACAATCCTTTTTTCAGACAGGTTCCTCTCTACTTTGGACATCATGTCAGAATGATGTCCTTAGATTCTTAGAAGCTCTTTTGCCTAACTAGGAGAGTCTAGAAAGCATAACCTGGAATCTTTCAAAGGGTTCTAACAAAGAGTTTTATAGTCTTGCCCTTAATTTGATCTATATCCTGAGACTATTTCTTTGAGAACATTATGCCAGTTAGAGATACTGGAGATATGAAAAAGCTTCATCTTCCAATCCAGCACATCCGGGGCCCTTTATATATCCTCTCAATTCTGTTTGGAAACTGAATAGTTACTGCTTTAGATTGCTTCTTTCTTCTCACACCTTATACAGCTAAAAGAAAAACAAAACAAAACACCCAACTGATGCTTTCACAACTTTCTGCTTGGACAACTTACAGTCAATCCTTGGTTCAGAAGACAGAATGATCCTTGTAAAAGTTTATGACAGTGGTCCACCACTACCTCAAACAGTGTTTTTGAGTAAATTAGAAAAAGCTGTCTCTTCCTCAAAATTTACTGACATATGATGGAGAATGTAACAAATATACAAATTGATGATGACTACAAATGTGAATAGCAGCCCCGAAAGTTGTGCAGTGCAAAATGTGCATAATTATACCACTGGCTTTATATTTTTCCATGATCAAAACCTTATGAGGCTTCTCTTCACAGTTAGAAAATAATAAAATTAAAAGTGCTTCCCTTCTTGTATGCAGAATTTGAGGGGTCTTCAAAAAGGTCATGGAAGAATTGGTATTATCTTTTAATTCCATTTTTTCCATGAACATTTTGAAGCATCCTTGTGTGCAAATATAAATAACTCCTACAAGTAAATAATATAATGAGCAAAACCCTTGGATAGACTAAAAGACTGATACATTAAATGGGCGATAAGCACATGAAAAATTGTTTAACCTCGTAGCATGTCAGAAAAATGCATGTTAAAACTACAGCGAGATGGTTCTATGTATCCACTAAAATGGCTAAAGTGAAATAATGCTGATAACACTGAATGTTAGGGAGGAAAGAATCAGAACTCTCATACAATGCTAAAGAGAATAAGAAATGGTACAACTACTTTAGAAAACTGTATAGCAGTTTTGTGTCACTTAAGGTAAAAAATATGCCCTCCCTATACCCCAGTAATTCTAATCTATGTATTTATCTAAGGGAAATTAAAAGATATGTCAACACAATGATATGTACACAATAATAGCTTTACTCATAACACCCAAAATCTAGAAACAATTCAAATGAATACCAACAGGAAAATAGATAAATAATTGTGGGGTGTACATACATTAGAATACTAACTAACCAGCAGTTTTAAAAAAGGCTAATAATATATGCAAAAACATAATGAGCACACAAAGCCTTACCAAAAAATAAATACTCTATGATTTCATTCATATGAAGTTCTAGAATGGATGAAACCAATCCATGGTGAAAAAAATTAGACTGTGTTTCAGAAGGTGGGGTGGAGATTGACTTGAAGTAGGGATGAAGGAATTTTACAGGTAATAAAAATATTCTATATCTTGTTTGAGATGATGGTTACATCGGTGAATACATTTATCAAAACTTAGCTAATTCTCCACCTAAGATCTATACATTTCACTGTGCTGTGGTTTGGATGTTTGTCCCTCCAGAACTCATGTTAAAATTTGACTTTCAATGTGACAGTGTTGAGCAGTGGGGCTTAGTGGCAGGTGTTTGGGTCATGGGGGTGGATCCCTCATGAATAGATTAATGACTCCCCAGGGGTGGAGTTAGTTTTCTATCTTGCAGGAATGGATTAGTCCTGTGAGAGCTGGTTGTTAAAAAGAGCTTGGCACATCCCCTCTCTCTCTCTTGCTTCCTCTCTTTCTGTGTGATCTTATACATGTCTGCTCCCCTCCTGCTTTCCACCATGAATGGAAGCAGCCTGAAGCCCTCACCAGATGCAGCTGCCCCCAAATCATGAGCCAAATCAACCTCTTTTCTTTATAAAACACCCAGTCTCAGCTATTCTGTAATAGCAACGCAAATAGCAACACAAAACACTGTATGTAAATTTTACTTAAATTAGAAAAGAATATGATGCTGATAACACCAAAGTCCAGAGTTCCATCCTTGTACTGGTGAGCTGCTAAAAAAATAAATAAAGAATCTGTGCCTGGGTCTGACATAATTGTTCTCTTGGCTACCTCTCTGATTGCATATCCTACCACTCTACCCCTAGCTCATAGTACCCTGGGAACCATGACTTTCTTGTTGTTCCTTAAACCCAGAAAATACTCTCAGCCAGTCTTTGCACTTGCTGTTCTGTTTGTTTGAAGCACTCTTCCCAAGATGTCTTCCTGCCTTGTTTCCTTGCCTCCTTCAGGTTTCTGTTCATTGTCATGAGGTGAGAGACCCTTGACCACTCTCTCTGAAATTCCATCTGTTCCCCAACTTAACCCCAAATGCTATATTCCTTAACTTAGTTTATTTTTCTTCTGTAATGACTAATATTGTATTGTTGTTAATTATTTATTTTCTTCTCAGACTAGAATGTAAGTTTGAAGATGGCAGGGATTTTTTTGTTGTTGTTATTCATCACTGTATCCCCAAAGCTTAAAACAGTGTCTAGTATAGAGTATGCCTTCAGTAAATGCTTGTCCAATGAATGAATAAACACCTTTGTGGCACTGCTTGGAAATATATTATCTTCTGGTCTGAACATTGCCAGGAGATTCTCTCCCATTACTCTTCTGTACTTTTCCTGCACGGTTTCATTTCGACTCTCTAGAGAAGTGCCTTCCCTGCTTACAGCAGCTGGGAGTAAAATATTTTCTTTTGAAAAAGTTGTTTTTCTGCCCCATGTTTTCAGACTGTAGTTTTTCTGGCTTATTGTATCTTTCAGATAGGTATGGGTCACACATATGCATCCCAAAGTCACGTATTCTCATATTATCCAAATTCTAAACCAACTATGTAGCTTAAATCAGATCATTAAGTTACTGATCCACTTCATTTGTTAAATTAAAATGAATTTAATTTAATTTGTTAAATTAAAATGACTGAAATAACCAGGCTGACCAAACTTTGGTATGTTCATTCCATTCTTATATGTTCAGTTTAAGATAGAAAACACTGACACAAATAGACATTCATGTATAAAAATAAACTAAAAAAAAATATTTAAAATAGGAAAAGACCCAATATTTCCACTGGAGATGGAGGGTTTGCCAGTGGCTATAATTGATGGAGATCTTTGCTTGACTTCCTGGGGACATCATCAGTCACTGTTAGGAAAATGAATGCCTACATAAGTACAGTACTTGTGTTAAGTATTCTATGCTCAAGATCAAACTAGATAAATTGTCCATAGAGTATTAACCTCAGGCTACTTTTTCACATTTCATAGCTAGTTCTGGAATAAAGGAAGTGGGACATTGAATTGAATCTCTTCATTATGTAGAAAGATTTTTCTCGAAAAATTATAACTTATTTTTTAGATGTTTGATTCCTGTCTTACAGATGAGTTCTATAAAAGTTTTGATGTAAACATCTTGGTTAGTGGCTCCATGAGGATAGACAGACAATGGATCAAACATAGCATATTGTTTAAATATATCAGAAAAATATTTACATTTTGGTCATTTCACAGCATAAGTACATTCTGCGCACTGTTGGAATTGAGTAGTTACAGAAATAGAAATAGAAAACATTAGTGAATTTTTTATACAATTTAACCAATTTTTCTGAGCATGTATTAAGCATTATCCAAGACATCATGAATACAAAATGAACCAGATGTTCCTGTGCTTAAAAAGAACATAGGTGGAAAGAAGTTGAGACAGATACGTACACAAGTGAGTAGTACACTCTAAGGCAAACTTTGAAACACATCATGACCAAATGTAATATACAATCAGAAGAGGGTAAGGCAAATTCTGTCTTAAATGTTTTCCTCTGAGTCTTAAAGGATGTTTAAAACCCAGGACAAGTAAGGAATTTCAGGCAGAAGGGAAGCATGAAAAAAGGTACACAGGCAGGAAATTGTATGTACACTGATGGGGCTGGTAGTGATGGCCTACTATGAGAAGAACTTAGAATTGGGGGGAAGATGTAATGAGATATAAGGTTGGAAAGTTCAGCAGGGCAGTGTTGGTGGAGGGCGGAGGAGTTCAGACTTGATTATATTTTCTGTAGGCAACCGCCAAAGTCCTCTGAGGGCAGTGGTGACATGGTCAGTTCTGTGTAAAATAAAGTTACTTCTGTAAAGGTGTGTTGGTTGGACTGTGGGGAGGAGACAATAAAGGTAGTGTCTACAGTCAACTGTGGCTCACTATGAACGGTAATAGTTCTACTATGTGTTAGCAAATGTTCTATACTGAAAAGAAGAGATATATTTGTGTGGGTTATGCATAGGAAGAGGCATTTACACACAAACAACACACACATTGGTTTGGCAGACTTAGAGAATCTGAAAGATAGAATATTGTAGTGCTTAAGGACACAGGCTTTAGAATTAAACAAAAACCTGGCTCCTTTACTATCTGTACAACTTTAAGATACTATACTTAATTTACTCTCTAATATAAAATGGAGTTAAAAATACTTACTTTACAGTTTTGTTCAGCATTAAATGTAATAACTTACGTGAAGTATTTAATATAGTTCTACCTATTGTAAGTACACAATGGCTGGGAGCTAACATTACTATTATTGCTATTTTCACTATTAACACCAATTTGAGTTCTACCCAAATCAATGAGTAATTTGGTAATAGCATTTACCAGAAGCAGCTTGAAGTCTACAGAGTCAGAAAGATAAGGCCCATGCTCTCTAAAGCCATGGTTTTGCAGTTTTAACAAAAGGTCCAGATACAGCACATAGAATCCTCCAAAGTACGTTTCATGATTCTTTCCCAGAAATTACTTCAATGAGTAAACACTTTCAATCTCTCTTACGGCTTCACTACGTACTTACTAATTCATTATGCTACTCCTGCTCAGAAATAATCTCCAAAGCATTTAACACTGCAAAGTTTATCAAACATATTGTTCCCAATTGCTTGAAGTCTATCGTACAACAGTTTTTATGACTCGTGAAGAAAACAAGTTACAAGGATTATAAGTGATTTTTTTTTTTTTGGCAGATGTTAAAAAACAACATTAGCGGAAACAATGACATTTACAACACATGAAAAGTAAAGCAAATTGAAGTACTCAGAAAGGACGATGAGAGTAATTTGTCCTCAACTCTGGTTGTTGACTCACTAGGTGGTTGGTGCCAAGCAGAGAGTAAACAACCAAACATATTCACTGAAAACAGTAATCCATGAGAGCAAGATTGAAGACTTGCTCTATAATGAATCACAAAACTCAACATAACACAGATTGATTCAGAAGGTTTAATTAACCAGGAAGCCTTCATTATAACAGCTCATCTATAACAAGTCCAATGACATGGACACTGAAGAGAGCATTGTCCCAGGCTCCATTGTTACTGGGAAAGGCCTGTTCCATAAAAGAGATCCGGAGCTCTGCCTCCCAAATGTCTCCCCTTTTTTATACCCCATAAGGGCTCATAGATCTTGGATTCACTTCCTTCTCCCTGACTCCCATATTATCTAGGTAAATGGGGTGAGGGGGACTGGAGAGAGCAGATCTGAAAAATAAAACTTAAGGTTACATTATTGAATACATTCTGCTGAGTAGATTTTCTCAAAACAACAATGAAAAAGATTTTTATCCCTGGAAAAATCCTGAAATACATCAGAATTTTGTGGCTTTAAAATTCTTTCAATTCTTTTTCTTGGGAAACAGTCTGTGGTTTTGCTCTTTTCACCCACTTCTACTTTCCAGGTCTTACCTATCCTTTCCTGTAGCTCCTCACGCACCGTGAACTCTGTTCACTCATCCAACCATTGACCTCTGAGCATAACCTATATACTTGTGCAAGCCCCCTTGCCCAGAATTCTCTATTCCTCATGATAATCTGCAGAAATAATTTTCTTTTGAAGTTTTACAACACTCCCATCTCTTCCAAGAAACCTTTCTAGATATCTCCTTTTTCTTTTGAATACTGCTGGAAGATTTTGCTTCTAACACTTTAGCACTGACATCACTTTGCTTTCATAAATTTCTGATTCCCCAAGCATATTGTAAGATCCTAGAAATCAGGAACCAAGACCGCTGTATTGTGTGTTCTGAAGTGCCCAGCATGGTGTTTATCATAATTGAGAATGTAAAAGCAAATCCTAGCTTTACCTATTATTACCTAGGTAAATTTAGGTATATTATTTTACCTCTTGGAATTTCCGATTATACATCTGTAAAAATGGGTGTAATAATACCAGTTTCAAAGGCTTATTGTGAGGTTTACCTATGACAATACATGTAAAGCTTTCTGAATGTCACTTGATCCATTGTGTGCGCTCAGTAAATGGTAACTTAAAACAAATTCTGTGTTCTGTAGGGTCAAGATGTAATGATTATCTTCTCCAGATAAATCATTAAGATTATGCCTTCAACTTGGCCTTCAATTAAAAACTAAACGGCCATTTGTGAGAAAGAGTATTTAAGCACTTAATGGCAACTCTGATCTGCAGGAAGGACAGTTCTTCTTACAGTGATATACATTATTACTACCTGTCTCTGTGAACAATTCACTCTACAATAAGTCTAGTATTACCTGCTGCTTCCTCTGGAATGTATTGCAATAATAAACTCCTAAAATTGGAAAGTCTTTCTAAGATACATTAAATACTTGTGAATAATTTTAAGAAAATGTTTGATAGGAAAATATGAGTTTTGTCTTAGTCAAGTGAACTGGTAAGCTTTCAGGGTTCTTCACAGTCCTGTGGCACCATTCTAAGGCCATGTATTCCTAACCATATTATCTGTGACATGTATGACCTGCTAATTTGGATCAATTTGGTATGTAATCGGTAACTATTAAAATTGATTATCAGGCAAACAAATCCAGTTAAATTACATTTAACTCTGCTAAAAACATTTCCCAATCACTTACATATGCTACTTTAGTTATGGAAATTATATTATGTTTGGATTGCATATAAGTTGATATATACAAATACATATAACGTATATATATATATATATATATATATAACTTTTTGATAGAGCTTTTCTGACTCTTTTCTCCTAGAAAAATGGCCACTCCCTCCAGAGTGATCCAGTTGTATCTTGTACAGTGTTCTTTCACAGCACCAGCAATATTTTACTGCTCCTGGGGGGTGGGCAGGGACTTATATTTATTCATCTTTTTAATTCTACTCTTAGAGTCTAGCACAATGTCAGCCCATGGTAGATGAGCAATGACTGTTTGTTCTTTCAATCGATTAATACATTTTCTCAGTTTTTCCTACTCTATCACTAATTTGCTCTATAACTCTATGACTATGAACATATCCTCAGTCTCTACGGGCCTCACCTCGGTTTCCTCCATGGAAAAGAGATATTAGATACAATGGATTTGCCCCTAGGGATCCTCACAGATATGTGGATAGGACAGTCCTGATGCTCAGTTTTCCAGATCTTACTTTCTTCCCACCCACGTTACCTCCCTCAGTACAGACAGTGACAGTTTAGTAAAAGCAGAGATAAAACAACCTTCTTTATTAGATCTGGGTAAAAGCAACAGATCCTTGAAACATGCATAGAGTCTGATCTGCCTTGGTTTTAATATGGTTAGGGAGCATAACTGGACTTCATCCTCTTTTTTTTTGATGTACTGATTACCAGGCCCAGGGATCAAAGACTCCTGTTGTTTATCTTTACTCTTTTACTTTAATGACTTCTGACACTCCATCAGGTTGTTCTGGACGCCCTGAAGGGGTTTTCATTGCCATTCAAGATGAGATAATAGAAAAGGATCTCTAGATATCCTAGTATGAACCTAAGGGGGAATAGGGAATAGCATTACGCTTGTTTAAAATGACCTATTCCTAATCCTTATTTTACAGATAAGGAACCTAAGGCTCAGAGAAATGAACTGGTTTCCTTGTTCTGGGCGCTGGTCAAGCAGGGAAGCAGAGTTTCCTCAAAATATCAGGAATAAGCATTTCCCCAGAACAACATAGCTCAGTGAACACAAACCTTTTATTTCTGTCCCTATTCGTGCTTCTTCTGGAATGTCACATGCTAACAACTCTTCCTATTAGTATTCTAATAGGTACAGAGAGAGAGAAGAAAGAATCAGCTTTATCCATAGTTGTTCAGTGGAATGCAAAATATAGAGCTTCTTGGTAAAGATGGATTTGAAATTGTGGCTGGGACAAACGTGTGACCATCTTAACACTTCATCCTACAGGTGGACATTGGCACCCATCAGTGGGAACAGTTGAGTCCAATTTACTCATTTAAATGTCAAGGGAGAAGTGGGAGGATGGCCCGCCTCCTCCAGCTGGGGGAGCAATTGCCCCTGATTGCCTGCTTCATTATGGGAAGAAAAGGTGAGAAAGCCCTGTCCCTTCTTGTAAGACAAGGGGCAGAAAGCACAAGAGAGGGGCCGGCCCCGTGGCTCACTCGGGAGAGTGTGGCGCTGAGAGTGCAGCGGTGCTCCTGCCGCGGGTTTGGATCCTATATAGGGATGGCTGGTGCGCTCACTGACTGAGCGCGGTGCAGGCGACACCAAGCCAAAGGTTGCGATCCCCTTACCGGTCACGAAAAAGAAAAAGAAAAAAAAAAGAAAGAAAGAAAACACGAGAGAAGGAGAGAAATATGCTCATATTGCCATTCAGTTTAATAAACATACCTTAAGTGAAATTACACCATTGGGCATGAGGCTCTCAAATTTTAAATCATTCACCACTGTTCCCCTAGTTGGAAGAGATATGGGTGGAGAGGGAGTGGTAGGATGTGTCTACTTCAATACTCTCTGCTTTATGTGAAATAGAGTAAAAATGTCTCTTCTATAGAAATGTAAGGCAGAAGAATGAGCTCTTCTGGAAGTTTTCTGTTTAGGTCTTCAGCGTTTCTCACCTACGCTAAGGCAATAGCCTCTTAATTAGTATGTCTGATATAATTCCTTTTATTTACGTTTTTCACAACAGGGAAAAAGATCTTCCTCTTAGAAGATTAATCCATGACTCCAACTTTCTAGCAAACCTTCAATATTTCTTTGAAAAAGTTACCCACCCTTTCTGTGCCTGTTTCCTCATCTGTACAATGAGGAAGACAGTAACTGCCGTGCAAGTTTTTTGTGATAGTTAGGTGAGTTAATACCATAAAGCAATAATAAGTGCTAGCTATAATTCTCATCTTTCTATTTCTCTTCCTCTCCTTCTCTCGGCTACCCATGGCTCATGTAGGGAAAATATAGAAAAATGGTCAGGGCCCCTCAGATGTTCAGAGTCTTGCCAAGCATTTGCTGTAAATATCCACATGCACCCAGATGTCCCTTGGTTACTATCTAATGTAATTGCATATGGGCACCCAGGTGTCCTGGGTTATGGACCTAAATATAAAAGACTAATGGCTTTGATACATGGTGCTTCTTGGGACACTCCGGGAGGCTACTAGGGTGGCTGCTCCTTGCTCTGAATAAAGCCTATTAGTTTTTTACCCACAGCTCCCAGGGTCTTTTCCTATTACCTAGCTTGTGGACCTGCATGTGAAGGGTTTGTGACCCAGTCTGTACAACGGGCTTGAGGGGTCTGAGCTCCAGCCCTAGCAAGACAGCTCAGTGCATGGTATTCCCATTGGTAGGTACGATACTTGTCATAGTTCCTAGACTAATACGGGCTTGAGGCTTGAAATAGCTTATTCACTTAATTTTAGCACCATCTAATGAATATCAGCTGACCTAGGACACGAGGGCCAAGAGATTATTATTGGGTTCCCCGGGTGTTGCCTTTCTTCAAACATGGCTGAGGCTGTGGTGCTGCAGAGCTACCTGCTGATTATCTAGAACTAATGCATGAGAGAGAGAGAGAATGACTAGAGACACAAGTTGCAGATTTAATCTTGTGTAAGCCATCACTGCAATTATCATAAATGAGTGCAGAGTAAAGAGAGCCACAGACATAAACTAGGATATTTTAAAAAGTTCAGGGAGGGCTGGCCAGTTAGCTCAGTTGGTTAGAGCGCAGTGTTGTAACGCCAAGGTCAAGGATTGAGATCCCTGTACCAGCCAGCTACCAAAAGTTAATGGAAAAATAGAGTTAAAAGATAATACAAATCTTCCCATGAACTTTTTGAAGTATCCTCATATGTAAAGAATATATTTGGGGCAGGGGCCTTTAACTATCAGTATGTTTTTTAATCCATTCATAAATACCATCTCAAATATTCTTACAGCAAATTTATGAGACAGTGAGGGGGATGTGGTGATACAGCATTACAACTGAGTCATTATAGCTTCAAAATTAAATAACTTGTCTACAAAAAGGACCCAGGTTCCCCAAACCTCTGCTAAAGAAAAGCTACTGAAGTCTGGAGTGGTAGGAATGGAGCCTTACTGTGTCTGATGCAAGGGTGAACTCTCAAGACTTGGCCTTCAGAAATAAAATGACTTTTTCTGCTTACCTAACTACTTTTTTAAGCTCTTGACAAAAAGATCCTGAAAGAAATAGAAAATAATATTAGTGTTAGAAAAGTGCCAGTTCCAGTTAAGCTCTGTTGAGTCTGTAATTCAACGTAAGAGGATTGATAAAGAGGGTAAGAATAATAACATCTAAGATTCTCTGAACATTTGAATTTATGATGTGTAAAACTCCATCCATAAAAGGGAAAAAATTTGGACTTGTAAAAATTATAGACAATTAAGCCCAGGGCTTAGTCATTAACAAGGGAGTTTTTCATAAATGTAAGGTTCGGGTGTTTGGGGGTTTTTAACAGACCTAAATATTTCAAATATTATGGAATCTTACTAAGTGGAAGGCAATGTACAAAGAAGTACATACTGTTCCTTGACCTTATGAAGCTTAGAATATAGAGGAGGGAAAATTCACCTCTGAAAGTTATCTAGTAAATACATTTTAGATTTTTTTTCTCGAGTCACATTTTAAGTAAGACAACACAAACATGTACAAGATGAACTCATTCCTCTATCATGCCAGTGAAATGCCTTAGATAATATATTCCTTGAATTAATAATCTCTTTCTCGGTGAGGAATATTGCTTTTTTCAGTGGAGTTGGAGTACGTAAAGAATCCCAGAGCAAGCAAGAGAAGATTTGCTCTGACCTCAAGAAGTTTATAAACACTTCAAAGACGTATTTGTACTTTCTTTTCCTTTTTAAAGTATTAAGACCACAATGAATACAATACTAAAAAAGGGGAGAAATTACCCCAAATTTCACCACTCTAACACTCTCTGGCCACCTCTTCTTGGTTTCTTTTGCTGATAATTCCTTTTTTCATGGATTCTTAAATGTATGGGGACATGGGCCTTGGTCCTTGGACTTCTCACACTTTCTGTTTTCACTTATTCCAGAGTGATCTCATCCAGTCTCATGGCTTTAAGTGCCATCTGTATGCTGATGGCTCCTGGACTTATAACTCCAATCCAGATATCCTGCTACCCCTTTAAGGTTACTCTCATTCCCCACCACAGCCTTTGGCAACCACTATCACCAAATCTGTGATTTTGTCAGTTTGTGAGTGTTATGTAAATGGAATCATACATATGTTACCTTTTAAGACTGACTTTTTTTTCACTCAGCATAATTCCCTTGCAATCCATCCAAGTTGTCGCATGTAGCAATCATGCATTCATTTCTGTGCTATGTATGTATGGACCACTGTTTATTTAAACATTCACCCATTGAAACATATTTGAGTTGTTACCAGTTTTTGGATATTATAAATGAAGCTTCTATGGACATTTATATACATGTTTTTGTGTGAGCGTATGTTTTAATTCCTCTGAGATTAACACCCAAGAGTATGATTACTGGGTTGTATATTAAGTGTGTATTTAGTTTTCTAAGACACTGCAAAAATAATTTCAGAGTAGATATACCATTTTACATTCCCATCAGCAATGTGTGAGAGCTCTAGTTTCTCCACATCCTTGTCAACACTTGTTATTGCATGTCTCTTTGATTTTAGCCATTCTAGTGGGTGTGTAGTGGTATCTCATTGTAGGGATAATTTTCACTTCCTTAATGATTAATGATGTTGAACATCTTTTCATGTCTATTTTCCATCTGTTATTATTCTTGATGAAATGTCTTTTCATGTCTTTTGCTCATTTTCCAAATTTTTTGTTTTGCTTGAGTTTTTTTGTATTTTCAAATAATTTTGTTCTGTTTTATTTTTGAGTTTTGAAATTTCTTTACATATTCTATGTAAGAGTGTTTAGTCAGACGTGTGGTTTGCAAATATTTCTCTGTAGCTTGTCTTTTCATTTTCTTCACAGGTCTTTTTCACAGCAAAAGTGAAAAAATACACTTAACTGTGTTTAATCTGGTATTTCTCAATTGATTGACCTGGATTATCTTTTCACTCTCTCTCTCTCTCTCTCTCTTTTTTTTTTTTCTTTTTTTGCGCATGATTTGCACCTTACAGATCATAAGCATTCTGTAAAACACAGACTTGGAAACGTTATTCCAGTCATTTCCTGACTTCCACTCTCAACATTCAAGCATACCTGTCTGATGAACCCAATTCTTTCAGGATTCTACTTTCTAGTAGGGATCAGGAGCTAATCTGAAAACCAAAGTTATGGTAGTGAGATTGCTCCATGCTCCCCAGTTGCATATTGGTGTTTTGTCTGGGGCTTTCAGGAGACAAACTTAAAACAAACAAGAAGTGATTGGAAGGGTTGGAATTTTAGCTGTTTGGAAAAAAGCCCTTATATTGCAAACAGAGAAGCACTGGACATGGATTCTATTTCTGGATTTTTCCACTAATTGTCTGTATAACTGTGCATAAGCCACTCCATCCTGGGCCTGAGTTTCCTCATCTGTTAAAATAAAGCAGATGGAGCAAATTTAATGTTCCATAATTTTAAATCATACCAATACACCACCTGATTCTGCAATCAGGTGGGAATAGTGTCTGTGATAAAAGTGCTGCATAATTCTGATTAGGCACTCAAAGATAGGGATAATTTGAGCATCATGTATGTTTAAACAACCCCTAAAATCCTTCCAGAATGAGCCAATTTTTCGTAGCACCATCCTATTAACACGAGGTGTTTCCTGCTTTTTCTAGGATTGAAGTGTTAAAGCAATCCTTTGCTTCTCCAGGTTTCCTGTGTCAGGGTACTCTGAAATCAACACACCAGTTCTCTGATTGTTTTATTTCTAAACTAAATGAACACTGAAAATCAGTGACCAAGAATAAATTAGGGCAGAATGAGACCAATTTCCCTAAAGTTAAGTGGTGATTGGGGGTGGGGAGGGAGTGGGAGTGAGAGAGAAGTAGGAAGAATCTGATGAGCAGGCCTGAATGATTAATTAGTCAGTAGACAAATACACATCCATCGAATAAGAAGACTGTCATTAAGACTGGCATATAATTAATTGCAACAGCATCCTTTCTTTAAACGGACTTCACAAAGAAAAGTACATCTCCTAGGCAATTTGGAAATCAGTTTAAAAGATGCTTTTCTCCCAACCTGTCATCCTAAGACTGGGGAACAAAGAATACTGCATATATACAGAGGGAAGAGGAAGATAAAAGTAATAGCCTAAGAATGCTGATGTCCCTGTGCAGGAGGGAGAGGCAGAAACGTAAGTGCAAGTCAGAAAACAGATAGCTAGTGAGGGTGGATAGGAAAGAACAGTCACAAAGTCACGCTGATATTTAGAAAACCACTTGGTTAACTGGATGAATAAACATTTAATAAGTAGATTTGGGGAGATTTGAAAGGTAACCTATTGCCAACTACCTCCTCCTTTATTCTGTCCTCAAATTTCCTTTTCTACATAATCATTTATTCATTTTCCCATCTACTCAGCATATATATATATTTGCTGTTTTACTATGGGTTCAGTACTGCCATAGATCTTCAGAATACCAAAGTGATTAAGACATAATCTCTTTCATCAAGAAGCTGAGATTCTAGTCTAGTTAGGACAACTAAAGCAGTAGCTGCAAAATAATGTGCTGTGTGTTTTGGAGATATTTACTGAGGGCTACTGAAAGCAAAAAGGAAGAATGCTAATTTCTGCCTGAGCACGTGGAAAACTGGGGGGGGGGGGTTGTGGTTAGGGAGAATAAGATTAGAAAAGGCTTCTTAAAGAGGTATAGAGCAGGTATATGGGGTTGGAGGTGGGGAGTAGGCTGGGATGGGGTAGAGATCACCAGACTCCCAGCCTGCCACCAAATGGCAAATTTCCCCTCTTTATAATTCAGTATCATTACTTTTCACACATTCAAAACTAATCTTGTTTTATGTTCTCTTTTGTATCTATTTTATTTTTTACCCAGGAGACTTATGTGAAAACAGCACCACAAAATTTCAACACTAGAAAGTATCTCACAGAATGTACCTGGAAGTGACATTTCTAGTGAGAAAACTGAGGCCCAGAGAAAGATAATGACACACACACTGGAATTTTCTAACACAGCTGGGACTAAACTTCTAATTCATTTTTTTTAGGTTTTTTTTTTTTTTCATTTTTCCATTATTATCTCTCCCCCCTTACTTTTCTTTCTTTTTTTTTTTTTTTTTTCCTTTTTTCAGGCTTTATTCCCTAGGGTGCTAGATAATACTTGTATATTCCGTCTATTTTCGTTTTCACATAATTTTCCCATGAAGATTTTGTTGTTTCCTCTTTCAGATGTGACCCGAGGACCTCAGGCTGGCCTCATTAACTTATCCCTATGGCACCTTAAAAGACAGGGCTCCCCAGGGAGATGCAAGGCTCAGGGATGCCGGTCCCCAGCTGCTGCATTCCCACCAGCCCTGGCCCTCTCAGCAGTGCTGGGATACGAGCAAGTCTCATCCACATTGAGGAAAATATTTATGCCTGTAGCCAGTCTGGTTTCTTCCAATGCCATTTTACAACCTTTGTAGTTTACATCTGTTCATAGAAGAATTAATTGATGGTTTTGAATGTAATTGGAGAAGAAACCTAGCCAATTTCTCAGGGCATTCTTCTGGGAAAATTTCAGTTTCAGGGAGGTTCTATTTCATATGGTCTCAAGGAAATAACATATCAAAACAATACCTTTTTCAGAATTTAGTTGTGGGTGTGTGGGAGATGAATATGAACCTGGAGTAAATAGGGATGGCTTAAAAGTGGTAAAGCATCTTCCCCTTCTGTACCTTTGGTATTCTGCAATGACTTATTCAGGATCCCAAAGCCAAAGCTGGTATTACTCAGAGGCAGAAAATTGTGGCTACATTTGTATGTGACTTGAGAAATCTAAAAGTCCTCATCTACTAAAAATTTTCTCTTTCCACTGGCCCTCCCTCTGGTTTGGCCTGGTATGTTTGTCTGTTAGATGTGCACCTTGAGTTATTTAACCAAAACTCACAGTCTTATCTTTGGGAGGAGAATACTAAAATGTATATTTTAATATACGTAAAATCATTAGCCTCATGCTGGGTAAAGAGCCAAGTTCTTCCATGTATGTTACATGATGATTATTATGCTTTATTTTTCATTTGATGAACAAACAAACAAACAAAAAATCTGAACTCCCAGTCTACATCAAGCACTCTAGCTAAAAAATAAAGTAAGACACAGTCTCAGTTTTTAAAGAGCTCACAGTCCCCACGAAGAGATAGGTCTGTAAACACACTGGCAATACAGTGTGGTAAGTAATTATAATGGACAGAACCATGGTATGATGAAAGAACATCAATATAGTTGGAGACAGGGCAGGGACATATGATATCTGACTCCTAAAAGCCAGTAGGAGCTATTATTGTATGACTCCTGGTAGGTGCAGTTTTTCATCACTCAGTAGAATTATATAATTTTCTAGGAATTTATTGAAAAGCCACAGATAGCCTGGTTAGAAGGAAGGACATTTATAAAGGAAAGTCCCAAGGATTGGAAAGGGGGATAGATCACGGCACCAGCACCTCCAGAGTGGCTCACACAGGGACAGAGGCTTGCTTGGGAGGAGTGCAGATGGGGCAGAAGCCTTGAGCACTGGGTATTCAGGTAACAGACTAACCGTATTCTCTGCCGAGAAGGGAAGACACATAGGTACATGCTGGGGAATGGAAGCCAAGTGTAAATTTTGAAAGAGAACTCTGAGGGCACCCTCTAGTTACTTCAAAATATCCCCATGTTCCACTCTGGTCATAAAGCAATGATATATTATCAGTGTACATCATTTTCATCCTACTTCTATATGTAATTCAAGGATGCATGGAAGGGTGAGGGGTACATGGAAGGGAGTTAATTTTTTTTTAATAATTATCATTTATTGAGTGCTTATATTATCATAATATTTTAAAATAATTGTCATTAAATATATCTTCACAACAACCCAGTGATGTTGGAATTGCTAATCTCTTTTCCTGTGTAGAAAACTGAGGCTCAAAAAAGTTAAGAAAAGTTAAATAACATAACTAGAAAGAATCTGAAACAGGAATTTAGATCCAAAACCTATGCTTTTTTTTTTTTCATAATGCCATAACATTTCATAACCTTTGGAATCAGACATATTTGGATTTGAATTAATGAAAATAAATTTTGTTCCTGTTTTGTGTGATTTTCCTTCTCATTTCCCTTTCTTTGCAGTGTATTAATGCAGTCCTCAGCTGGTTTATTTTATTTACAAATCCTATATAAACAATTGCTTCTCTCATTTGCCTATTTTGGCTTTCTTGAGAAAATGTTCTTAGTTTATTGAAATTATTGCCAGTGCTTCGAAGAGCGTAAGTTCCAGTCAATTCAGTTCAACAGTTTTACTGAGTAAATGCATGTATTCAAAGTTAGTGAACACTCTAGATATCCTTCTTGCCTTGATTTATATTTTCCACTGCACATATCACCACCTAACATGTCATACATTTGTTCTTTCGAATACTGTTCATCTCCTGCACTAGACTGTGAGCTCCACGAGATCAAAAACATGCTGAGTTTTGTTCAAAAATGTATCCTCAGGAACTAAGTAATCCACGAGGCGGATTTTGGTCTCAGTATGCATACCTAAATAAATGCATGAAGCTGACAAATAGCATTACGTGGCAGTGAAGCTAGTATAAATCTGAGGCATCAAATTCAGATGTGAAAAATATTTAACTTTTATGCTTTATAACTCAACTTAAATTGGATTTCAAGCCCATATCCTGCTAGGGCAGCAGAAGCTTCATGTGTTTGCTCCACTTTCCCCTGTTTAAATCTAAGATTTGATGGGGAGTTTCTGTGGGTAGCCCCTGGGAAGGATGCTATCTGGACTCCATTCATCTGTCTGCACCGTCTCCACGGTGATGCCCTTTTGATCCTCTCTCAGTAATCACTCTAGGTCTGGCAGCTCTCTCTGCCCCTTCTTTCTCACACATAAACACACAGGATTCTTGTGTTGCTTTTTAGCCATCTCCTGAAGACTGCCTTTGGATTTCTCTGCCCAAATACTCTAGGTATCTCTGTTTAGGAACTGGGTCTATCCTCTGCTCTCTAGCTCCCCATAGACCTCAAAGCACCTTCCTGGGACTATATCAGAGAAAGAAGGTTCAACCCTATTTTTCCTCTCAGGTTCATAGAACTCTCTGTTTTCATCAGTTCCCTTCTATCCCTGTTTCCCTTCCTAAGCCCCGAAGAACATTTTTCTAGTGTGGAATGAGAGATGCCTCACTCCTCAATCCACATGTTTCCCAAACATTTTGTATGTTCTCCAATTCTTTCCTGAAAGGCTTCTGGAAAACACAGCAGGATCAAGAGATTCATGAGCTTTTTGCCCTTCACTAGAATAATAAACACAGATAATTATTAGATTATATAGAAAGAAGGGAAATGAAGAAATATCAGGGGGGGAAAGGTTATTATTTTTAAAATGTTTTTTTTAAAATATTCTTCTCTTAGTAAATCTTTGCATTCCTATGAAAAAAGAAGTATTTCTCATCTGGTTGTTCTATCTTTCCTCCCTCCCCAAGAGGGTAAGACCTGGGTCTGTCCTAAATGGACTCTCTAAGGCAATAATATCCTTGAGCAAAGCGATCTACACAAAAGCAAATAACCTACTCTGAATAAGGGATCCAACAAGCTAGAGGCCACAAGTCAGTGATCAAACTGGCTGATACGGTTAGTACTGGAATTGAGAAGCCAGTTTATGTTCTGGAAAAGAGCTGAGGACTCTGATTAATTAGATTTTACTCAAGCCCATTGGCTTCTCCCCACAAGGCATTTACTCAGCACGTACATGTAATGTCAAAATTTTAGTAGTCATTTCATTGACAGGACATGAGTCCTTGGGGGGTCAGCATACCCATTTCTGTCCATTCTTGTTCTTAGATGGTACATCGCTGAAGGTCTAGGATGGCATCTGTTTGAACGGCTCTAGGTAGGGCCAGTATTCTAGGATTCTTTCTTTGGTGTCAGTCAGTTATCTTTGTGCTCCAGACACCACAGAGCTGTGTTTGGCAAGCCCTTGGAGGTGAGGGTTACCATACTACTCTACGCTGCCGTCACTACCATCGTCGGCCTCCTCTACTGTGAAGGAGGTAACCCCTCACCACCTCCATTTTCAGATTCTCCTGCTTCTTCATTCAGGCGCCCAATGATGGCTACCACTACATTTAGAAGCCCCCTCTCTCAATCACACTGATCGTTGAGCCTTTCTACATCACTGCTACTGACATCAAAGCTCTTTCTCACCCTAGGCATCTCCATGGGCTGGAGATTCCTGTGTCTCCTTGAGTAGTGGTAAATTCCCTATGGGGCAGGGAGGAGAACTTGATTCTGGTCTAGGTGGCGTCTGACTGCAGCTCACCTCTCAGCTCAGCTCATTCACCACCCCCACCCAAACCCATGCCTTATGAGGTAAAGAACCTCAGGGACTCCTTTACTACCTGGATTTTACAGCTCAAACACTTTTCATAAAGTCTGGACTGACAATAGATTGCTTAACATTGTTTTCATCTCAGTTGTTTCTGTAATTCCACTTTTCTCCTGGTTTGCCATCTGTGGACCTACTTTATCCAGATCCATGGCAATCAGCCCAGTAGGCATTTCCCTAAAATGGGAACCCTTTCCTGTTGGATATTTACTCCTATTCACATTCAAGAAGGAGTGTTACTTCTTTGAATTCTTGAACTCAGACCTTTTCCTTTCAAACCTCTCTGAAAATGGTTTTGGGTATTTTAATCTTCTTCTGTCAGGTCATTTTCTCTCCTTATGGACAGTACCCTCATTTAGTTATTAGGCTAAATATAACTTAGTTACCATTTCCTAGCACCTGTCATATGCTAGGCACTACTACTGGGTAGGAAAGGAGCCCCAATAACTCCCAAAGACCAATCTCCTTCCTTTACTATTTTTGTCATGGTTAAACTCCACATGCAAAAATTACAGGAAAGTGGAAAATAGGAATTAATTTTTTTCTTTTTTTTAGTTTCCTATCTTAATAGTTATGTTGAGTCAAACAGAAGAAATAAATGGCTATAATGTTGTCTAAAAGAAGAAACTCTGATTCTTTCTCCCAGAAATATTGGTGCTTAAGAAATATTTTGTTTAAATAATTATCAGTACTTCTGTCTTGGAGAAAAAATTAGAATTATGAAAGACATGTGAACAATAGGAACTGAACCATCCACTTCTTTATGTTGTTTTTAAGTAACACACTAGACGTTTCATGCCTTATTTCCTGACCCCTTCTCTTGACATTTTTATCCAGTTATAATTAAGTAAAATTGAATATCGAGGATCACCTGTGGTGTGGCTGAAGGTCAGTTCTACTCTTTACCTTGGGGCAGCTGAGGTGGGGTTTTGGCTGATGTATGTACGTAGCCTCTTGTTTTCTTTAGCACAAATTGGGAGAAACACTTTCTTCTCTTCAACCAGTGGCTTCAGGGAAAGTACCCCTTATCAACTAATGGGTCTTAAATTCCACACTTATAGTATCTTTTGTTTGGGTCAAGGCATTATGTCTTTACAGTATCTTTGTGAAATATGTGTTCCAAGGGGTAAAATTTTATCTAGGCTAAGACAGCACGTTTTCCTGGAAAGAACATGAGCTCTGCAGTCAGAAAATGTGGGCTTGAATTCCAGCTCCGTCAATTACTAGCTGAGTGATTTTGTTTGCCAAGTCCCAACTTAAATGTCAGTTTCTTTATCTGAAAAATTAGACTAATAGTCATGTCTACCCCATAGGTTGTAAAGACTAAGTGAAATCATATCTGCAAATACTGATTTGTAAACTCTGAGTTGAATAAAAGCTCATCTGTTCATTATTTACTCATTTCCTACACCCACACCTCTCATCATGGAGCATTCTGGTATGACTCAAAATCTTGATTTTTGCCCCAGTTCTTGCCAAAATCACCCGTGATTGAATCATGCATATGGATGCCCATCCAACAATATGACCTTAAGCTCTTTCCCCCAGAGTCCTTCCATTTCAGTAACCGAAACACATGACTGAATCTGGATCTTGGAATACCCTTATATCAGGAATGGTAAATTCCAGTATTCCAAGATCTGACTATCATCTCCCATTCTTAGAATCATTATACTGCCCTATGTTCACCTGCTCTTCAACCTCACTAAGACTTTGTTCCTTAAATATTTCCCTTTTCTCCCAATTCACCACTCTCCTGATGGTTTTTCTTCTTTTCCTACCCAATCGAGATCCATGGTGAATCTCTTAAATTACTCTCTCACCAGCACTTCAAAGTCCATAGACCCTCACCCCACTGTATTTACCTTATCGATTCACCACCATTGATAAATCCAGCAGCATGCCTTATTCACTCATGCATTTGGATTGCTGAACATTGCTAAAAGGTATTAAATATCTGGATGTATTATTGCCACTAGAAAATTGTGGGCTCTGACTCAGTGGTATGACCTGTACTATTTGACAAATCTTTTACCTGTCCTTGTTCAGTCGTATCTTCTCTCTCATGGGGGATAGTCCATACTTTCTTTACACTTCACAATGTAAAGTACTAAGTTTAAAGATGGAAACTTAATCCATCTGTGCTACAGCTTCAGTGATTATCATATCCCTTACGTCTACAGAAAGAAAAAAAAAAGAGGTTGCCAGACATAAATTCCCTTACCATCTTACCTCTGAGCCTACAAACTTACATCTTATTTAAATATATATTCCTCCCCACTATTTCCACTTCTATGTCAAAGGAAGAGTTTCACTTCTCTAGTTCAATGCTAGTTTCTTCCCATGTTTTTGGCACAGTGTTGTCCTCACCACGCTCACGCACCAGCCATCCCCATATAGGATCCGAACCCGCGGCCTCAGCGCTCCCAGCGCCACGCTCTCCCGAGTGAGCCATGGGGCCAGCCCTTTATTCTCATTTTCTAACCAGTATTTACTGTCCTTTCCTTTCATAACTCCTTCAAGTAGGCTATAAACATGGTCAAGGCCCTTTCATAATAACAATAAAAAAATCTTCTCCTTTAACCTTGCATCCTTCTCTGACTGCACCCCTATATCTCTCCTTCCTTTTATAACTAAACTCCTCAAAAGATTACATATTCTCTTGTCAATCATTGTCAACTTCCCAATCACTCTTCAGGGCTCTGCCCCACGACACCACTAAAACTATAACTCATTTGCAAACTAAAAGGACTCTTTCAGGTTTCAATTTACTTTCCTTGCCCTTCCTCTAAAACTCTTCCATCAATAACAGTTTATTCTTTTCTGGCTTCTCATCTTCTTGTCTACCCCTTAAAAGTTAGTCATTCCAAGGGCTCCATACCTGGCACTCATTTATTTTTATTCTTTATGCTCTCTCAGATTTCTTTCAACCCCTAAATTGACAGGACTCTGAAGATTACATTTCCAGCTCAAACCTGTCCCTGTGTCCTAGACTCATCCGCTCAACTCCCTACTAGAATATCATGAGGCTGCATCACTCTCAACACCCAGGCCAAGATCAGCTGAATGCTGAACTCATCAGCTACCCACCTGCCACTCCATACACCTCCACCAGATGTGTGCTTCCATTTTTATTACAATCCCAGGTTAGGGCAAGACCTAGTCATCTAAGTCAGAAAACTGAGAGTCTCTCTGATCTCCTCCCCTTCCCCTTATCCCCTCACATTCAATCACCCATCAAATCCTCACATATTCCCTATTTAATATTTCTCATACTCATCCCCCTGCTACCTACTTAGTTCAGGTCCTCCTCATCTCTATTTTGATTCTTGCAATTGTCATCTAACTTGCCTTTATTATTCTAGACTTGCATCTCTCAAATCACCACCAGACTGATGTTTCTAAAGCACGGTATTTTTCTTTAATAGCTCCTGACTTTTTATAGATAAAGTTTGAACCCTTTTGGTCATAAAGTACTTCCAAGGATCTATCTCTATGCCTTGCCTCAATGTTTTCATGTCCATACCTCTCAAATCTGCCTATCAAATGTTTATTCATTCTTCAAGATTCAGCTTAAAACTCACTTTTTTCTGTGAGTTCTTCTACCACTTCTACCCCACAGCCTCTCTCAGCTTCCTCAAGTAGAATGAGTCATTTTCTCTTTCGTAGTATTAATTTTCCTTGTTTGGACTTCCGTCACTACATCTTTGATACTTTATTGCATTTAGCATTTATCATCTCCTCTAGAGTGCAAGGCAAGAGAAAGCAGAGGTATACCTTATTCATCTGCATATTCCCAATATTTACAGTTGTGCCTGGAAAATACCTAGTTCTCAATAAGCATTTTTTAAAGAAATGGAGGAGTTGGAACCCTAAGTGGGTCTTGAAAGATGAGGAGAATAATATGACATAGTAAAAAATAAGATTGATGATGCTTTAGAGAGAGATAATTCCAGGAAGTGCAACTTACATGGTGTCATAGACTGAATGTTCGTATCCTACCCAAATTCTTATGTTGTAGCCCTGACCCCCAGTGTGATGGCCTTTGGAGGTGGAGTCTTTGAAAGGTAATTAAGGTTAGATAAGGTTATAAGGACAGAGCCTTTATGATGGGATAGTGCCATCTTATGTAAGTCATTTTATAAGAGACACCAGAGAACTTGCTCTCTCTTTCTCTTTCTCTCTTCTCTCTCTGTCTTCATCATGTGAGAAAACAGGGAGAAAATAGCCATCGGCAAGCCAGGAAGAGTCCTCAGCAGAAATTGAATCGAACGGCACCTTCATTTTGCATAGCCCCATCTTGCATAGCCCTCTGTCTATGATATTTTGTTATGGCACCACAAGCAGACAAAGACACCTGGTGATTGTTGTTTGGACATAGAACTTCTTTGGAATTCTCAACCAGAAGTTATTTATCCATTCTACGTAACACTGCAGAGCCTTTTCTCTCACACTACTTTTACACTTACACACATTGTGAGATGCGTGTCTGATGTAAATTGAAAGTATCTGGGGGACCAGGATTGAGTCTTCTTATGAATTGTGCCCCCTAGAGTTGTGCAGCTCACGATCTGCATGACTACACATGGCACTCCTGTTCTGAATCTGTTCCAAAGTTACAATACACATAGGCAGATTAGCATCACTGGGAGGTCATTTGAGTTATATAAGAATTAGGGAGGGGGAAATACAGATTTGAGAGCATAGACCATAAAAATAAATTATAAAATGAAAACTTTATTTTCTAAACTTTTTATTTATGTGTTGTGGATGACAGTCTGAAAAGAATACTTCTTAAATTACCTGCGTGGTGCCTGCTCTCTATAAATTTCATTTATACACAGACACGCATATTACCATATTTGGCAAACTAATCAAGGAGTTAAATATTAAATTTTCTCCAACTAAAAGATTAGCTTGCTCCCAGGTGATTTATATACAAATACTATATCTTATCTGACCCAACTTGTTCTCATTCTTCTAGTAAATGTGAATGAGATTTATCTGATACGTTGTCTATCTCCTAAGGTTTCCATGCTCAGCTCCTATTAAAGGAAAAAAAAAATATGTGTAAATAAGACACTAAATACTTTTATGGTAGAATTATTAGGTCTCCTTAAAAAATAATTATTTCAGACATAACCAATACCTTCCATATTGGGATAGAGCCACAGTTTTAATTATAGCTATTACTCATTGGCATAAGAAGCTTGAAGAACATACCAGAGAGTGTTAGAAAGACATTAGAGGTCACTTCATTCAATGCCATCATTTTACAGACACAGAAACTGAGGTCCTGAGAGTAGAAGTGACTTGAGTAAGGTCTATATTGACTATGTTTTCTTATTTTCTGTATTCTTGATGCATGAGTATTTGAGGCCTTGATCCTGGAGAGACTGGGGCCCTCAGGGCTGGCTAATTCCTAGAGAAAGCAAACTCCCCTGCAATCATGCCTTTGATATGTGAACCTACCAATTCAGAGCCCACACCCTCAATTATCTGTTTAATCAAACTCTCACCAATACTCCCTCTGTCATAAATTCCCCCAGGGCCAAGTACCTGATATCTAGAGACCACCACTACAGCCCACAGCCTTACAAAATTATTCAAATTATTCCATCCTAAATTTATTCAGTGTTCCTATGCTGCCTCACCCACTCTTTCCAGAGAAAACCCCAATGAAGGCTTTGGGCCGGTGCTCTCCCCTTTTCCTTCTGCCTCCTGACTCATCTGGGTGTTTCCCCATGTGGCTCTGCATGGTGTGGTGTGCCTCCTATTTCTAGGGATCTGTGAGTGTAAAATTCTCCCTCAGAGCAATCATTTCCCTGTCTGGTGTCTTACCATACCTGATTAAAACAAATCCTGGGTCCATTTCAAAAAGTTCCCACAGATTATCAGTCAAAGATACATGACCAGGACCTGAGACTCCTGACTGCTAGACCTCTGTGCTTTCAACTGCCCTGTGTATCATCTTCTCCTGCAGTCCTGAAAGGGAAAGACCAGACATATATCTCTGGAGAGGACCAAATGAGATCAAAAAGATGAATTTCTCTTGGAAAATAAATATGTTTTTTAAAAGTTCTATATTAATATACCACATTACTACCATTTTTGGAAATACATAAATCAATCTAAGAAATATTTAGGTATGTGCATACTTGTGCTTATGTGTAGGAAGGGGTTAACATGAAACTGGGATGGTGCTGGATGAAGGCACCTCAGTTTGCTTATCCATCTCTGCTTCTTAGCTAACGGATACCTGTGTAAGGCAGTGTGCTAAGCATGGTGGCAAATTAGAAGAACAATGGGTCCAATCCTTGACTGTAGGTGCTTTCAGTCTGGGTAAACATATATGCATCTCTCCTACATATCAGGGCCAGAGAGGTGTAGAAGAAAAGATACAACAGTATTGTATGGGAAGGAAAAATCAATTCTGGTTGAGATAATCAAAGAAGGTTCTATACCCAAATAATTGACATATTTCATATGAATATAGCATATATCATGTGGCAGAGTCACACCTGAACTTGCACTAGAAGTCAACTTGGTTGCTTTATGTACACACGGGAATGAAGACATCCAAGCACCATCTGCATATGTTGGTATGCAGGGGATGGGGGAATCTTGAAGTTAAGTTTCTGTGCTCTATGCATGAAGAAACTAAGAGATGGTACCTGTTTTCTAACCAGGCCAGGAAGGTCTGACACCCTGAAGAGACAGAGGAGTAGGAAAAGCTCTAAAAAGCTGTCTTCATGAGAAACACCTAAAATTCGAGACCCCTGAAGTACAGCTTTAGGGCCCAGGGAAAAATATGATGCAGAGGTGGGAAAACCACCTTCTCCTTGTTCTGAAGAAGTTAGCACAAAGAAAACTAATGGTAACAGAGCTATCAATGTTGTGAAGACTTTCCGGTGGTAAAGTATAGGAAACTAGTATCAAGGCGGTAATGAGGAGTCCCTCTCAAGTGACAGACAATAAGAATGAGGCAAGAACAGAAGAAGGTGAATAAACTTATTCCTGAGTGCTCATGAAACCAAGATTTCTTGACTGGGGTTGGAGACTTATGGTCTTGAATCAGTCTGGAACTTTAGGGCAGGGAAATTTAAGTTGTTAATATTAATATTACTTCATCTGCATACATCCTAGGGTTATAGGGCCTAAGACATGTTGGTTAAGATTGGCTACGTATTAATTTTCTTGTTTTATCATCAAAGGAGCACCACACAACTATTGCATTATTATCAACTCCATTTAATACATATAGAGAAAAGAACTGAAGATTTTAAATGCCTAGAAATGCAGTTATTACTAATAAAACTGAGAAAATACCCTCACGGTTTTTTGATTTCTGGTGTATCACTGGCCTCTGTTTCTTTCTTTCTTTTTCTCTTTCTTTTTTTTTTTTGTTTTTTTGAGCTATTATTTGGAAGATAAATATATAATTTAATCCCCAATCTGTATACATACAAAACTGACTTGACTATCTTACTTTTCTAGAATGATTTTTCCATCAATGAATTGAATGAATGAAACATTTATTTTGATATTAGAGTCTGTTGAATAATTAGAACGGAGAACATAAGCTCAAATATTGCAATTTAATAGAAGATCTACATTATTAAACTTTAGAGTCACTATTTACCAGCATGTAACTATTTACAACTGTATGAGTGCAGAAAGCCCGCATGTGTGTACTTGGGGTCACCTCTACTGATTGCTCAGAGATGTTTGAATTCCTAACACAGTTCTTTTTCTTTGCTTAAAGAGTACACAAGAATTTTATAGCCCCACAGTTAATTTAGTCTGTGGAAGCTTCAGAAAGTGAATTTACCTGTTGAGAAGAGAGATTATTGGAAAAATAAACAGAACTACTAGCAATCTGTCCTGCAAAAACATTTCTTTTTAAAAAAATTCTACAGTTTTCATCATTAATGAAATTCATACATCTGTTATTTGGATGTTTCTTCTCCAAGGACAGCAAAAAGTTCAAAAGTCCTCTAGGGAGTTAACCATTTAAATTTCTCATAAACTTTTCCTTCTGAAGGCAGAGTTAATCAAGTCAGATGATGAGAAAGAAAAACAATCACCGTGCAACTCAGTCTTTCTCTAAATATGCAAAGACAGGCCTTGGTTTTCCCTTTCCTCATGGTTTTTTAAAGCTTTTCAAAATTATACAGCTTTATTGAGGTATAATTTAAACACTATAAAATTTACCCACTGCAAGTATACAATTGAATGGTATTTTTAGTAAATTTGTAGTTTTGCAACTATCACCACTATACAGTTTTAGAACATTTTTCATCACCCCCAAATTTTCCCTCAAGCGCATTTACAATCAATTTCTCTCCCTACCAGTGCGCCATTCCCACTAGCTCCAATAAACCACTGCTTACTGCCTCTATAAATTTGCCTTGTCTGGCCATTTTATAAAAATGGAACCATGGTCTTTTGTATCTGGCATCTTTCACTTATTATAATATTTTTAAGGTTAGTTCATTGTTATGGATTACATGTTTGTGTCCCTCTGAAACTCATATGTTGAACCAACCTCAATAGGATGGTATTAGGAGGTGGGGCCTTTAGGAGGTAATTAGGTTCGGATGAGCTCATGAGGGTAGAGTCCCTATGATGGGATCAGAGTTCTTATAAGAAGAGAAAAAGACTAGAGCTAATTATCTCTGTCATGTGAAGATAGGATGGCTGTCTGCAAAGAGGAAGAAGGCTCTTACCAGACACAGAATCTGCCAGCACCCTGATCTTCAACTTCCCAGCCTCCAGCACTGTGAGAAATACATTTTTGCTGTTTAAGCCACCCAGTCTATGGTACCTTGTAATGGCAGCCCAAACTGACTAGGACATCCATGTTGTAGCATACATCACTTTTTTTTCTTTTTACTACTGAATAGTATTCCACTGTGTGGACATACCACATTTAAGCATTCACCAGTTGATGGACATTTGGATTATTTCCAGTTTTAGGCTATTATAAATAATGCTGCTATGAACATTTGCATACAAGTCCTTTTATGGGCACATGCTAATTTTTCTTGTTTAAATTTCTTAGAGTAGAATTGCTAAGTCATATAGTAAATTTATGCTTAACATTTTTGAGAAACTACTAAAG
>NW_007734387.1:78700-94490 GCF_000696425.1 Galeopterus variegatus | reverse complement strand
TAAATTCATGCTTTTGCTTGAAAATAAAGTAACAAATAATTCAGATTCCCCAAGCTTGTTATAGAAGTAGCAGAGAGAGCATCCAGAGGGAGGGATCCAGGTGATCAACACTGATGCAACTTTTTGTGACTGACTTTGTGCATCAGTTACCAAATGCCAGATTTCCCAGACCATAGTGGACCCTTGAGTAAAAAATAAAAATAATAACCATTTTTCTTGCAATGCTTTAGAACTGTGCACTTCTTCCAGAAACAAAATGCAACACTAGGAAAAGTTGGTAAGAGAGTCGGCTTACAAGGAACTTATATTTAGGTTCTGCCTCTGATCTTGAAAAACAAAATAATTGAAATTTTGTGTTTCTTGATTTTATTTTTGGAACCAGAGAAAAACCTTTCTAAAAATTTTACATTTTGCTAAGAAATAAAGAATAAAAATGAGTTATTCAAATAAAAATAGGAGAGAAGAGTGTTCTAGCAAAAGAAAACACACACACGCACACACGCACACAAATGAATGTCAGTCCCTGATATGGNTGCGGCCAATAAGGGCTAAGGCAAGGTTCCCACAGACACTCCCACCCTACTTCCTCCCGGCTTCTAATGTCACTTAAGGTGGCGTTAGTTTTTAAGGCCCGACATAACCTTAGTTCTATTTACATCAAAATGTCTTAGAATTAAGTGAAATTAGAAAGTTGTTCTTTAAAAAGTATTAACTGTAATATTATACATTAAAATAAGAAACACATTAAATTAAATAACCCAAATATCATTAACCAAGGCTAATGTACTTCATACATTAGTCTCTGTACTTTGAGTTTGTACAAACTGCAACCTAACAGTACATCACAAACTCAAACCTATTTAATAATATAACAAAGAGCATAGTTTCAATCAATCACAAGCAGCCAACTCATCATGCCATGCTCAAACAAGGCAGACACTTTGCCATAGCCAGTCAGTTGGTTTCTCTACTTTTCTTCTATGTCTGGCCTATAAAAGCTTGCCACTCACACTGCTGGGTCCAGCTCTCTGAACAACCCTCGGTGTCGTGCCTGTACCGGGGACCGGCAACGGGATTGCAACCCTCGGTGTTGCGCCCGCACCGCGCTCAGCCAGTGAGCGGGAACCGGTCTCTACATGGGACCCGAATCCTCGGCGGGAGCGCCGCCACGCTCCCAAGCAGCGCACTCTCCAGTGCGCCACCGGCCGGCCCATGAATTGTTTTTTTTGCTCAGATAAACTCAGTTAAGTTTAATTAGTCTAAAGTTATTCTTTTAATATTAAGAAGTTCAATAGTGTTTTGTAAAATTTAAAAGAAAATAAAGCTTAATAATAATCAAAGCTAAAATATCAATTTCTTTCTCAAAAGGAAGCTATATCTACTTTGTATCTAGTGATGTATAGAAGAGTCCATGCTTTGTTCACACACATACAGGCACACAAATTTTGGAAATATTTTCTTATATAATAACACATTTTAAGCTGTCATAGTGTGAAATATATTAATTGGGATATTGTATTTTTTGAAGGCATAATACAAATATATTTTTCAAAATTATACAAAAACATATACGAACACAAGCATGCATGTATATATAATATTACTTGTTTACATCAGAAAGCAATTACCCACTCCTTTCCATAACATTATGACAACTCATGGTGTTGCAGATATAATTCTGCTAACCATATGCTGAAAAATTCATGCACATTAGTAAATATCTTACCCACANTATTGATACAATTGGTGATTCTCCCAAACATCATAATCAAAAAGTTTTAGTGATGACACATGGAGGCAATAACAGACATCATGAGATGCCGAATGCCATCATAAATTATCATTTTTGTAGGTATTTAAAACTAGACATCCTAAATTAGTAATTTATTTTTTATGTTTATGTATTGAAGTAGGGTTCCTGTAGCATCATCTGTGTACTGATTCAGAAAATATTCTTGCATTCCTGGGAATTTCTTGAGTCCATACCTGCCTCTCCCACAATTATGCTTTCTCCAGCATAGGTTTTACTTGCCTAACCTATAAAAGTGTAACCTTGTCGGGTCCGCCGCCAGCCGACCGGTACAGCCCTAGCCTCGTTCCTTTCGGTGGGTGAGCAAATGGCCCGGGATTCCCCTTTCTCTCCTGTCCCCTTTGGAAGGAGACAGGGAAAGAGAGCCGTGAAGAGAGGTAAGCACACCGCCAGCCCCCCAAATAGCCCAATTAAAGGGCACTCAGACGCGGCAGGGGTTCTGTCGAAGCAGTTCCGTTTATTAGCACACAAGCACTTGCTTTTAAAGGCAAATGGGAAAGGCAGGTTTTTTACATCCTCCAATCAGCTTAAGGATTAAGGGCATGCATCCTGTTTCAATGCCTAGCTATTGCAATCACGCAGTGTTCACGAGTGCGGCCAATAAGGGCTAAGGCAAGGTTCCCACAGACACTCCCACCCTACTTCCTCCCGGCTTCTAATGTCACTTAAGGTGGCGTTAGTTTTTAAGGCCCGACATAACCTTAGTTCTATTTACATCAAAATGTCTTAGAATTAAGTGAAATTAGAAAGTTGTTCTTTAAAAAGTATTAACTGTAATATTATACATTAAAATAAGAAACACATTAAATTAAATAACCCAAATATCATTAACCAAGGCTAATGTACTTCGTACATTAGTCTCTGTACTTGGAGTTTGTACAAACTGCAACCTAACAGTACATCACAAACTCAAACCTATTTAATAATATAACAAAGAGCATAGTTTCAACCAATCACAAGCAGCCAAGTTTTAGCCGATCACAGGCAGCCAACTCATCATGCCATGCCCAAACAAGGCAGACACTTTGCCATAGCCAGTCAGTTGGTTTCTCTACCTTTCTTCTATGTCTGGCCTATAAAAGCTTGCCACTCACACTGCTGGGTCCAGCTCTCTGAACAACCCTTGGTGTCACGCCTGTACCGGGGACCGGCAACGGGATTGCAACCCTCGGTGTTGAGCCTTTTTTACACTTTGGGGATTCAATGAATAAAGAGAAAATCTTCTTTTTTATGTTTCTTGATCCTATTTTGAAGGTAATTTTTAGTAGCATGCACTTTAGGAACATGCGAAATGAAATCAGAGGTTGTTTAGATTCAACCAGCTTAGCTGTGTCATAGAAGAGTTTACTTTTTATTTTTATGCACCACTTCTAGATAGGAAAATTACCTTTCCATACTGACTAAGCCACTTAAAATTCCCATTGTTCAATTGCATTAGGGTCTAACACGTGCTATTTAAAGGTGAGCCTGATTCTTCAACAAAGATGGCCACTGATGGCTTCTTCCTTCCCTGAAAATAAGATAGTGATTCACTGTAAATGAACATTTTAAACTTGAAAGGTTTCCCTTAGCTAATCTAGACTGAAAGCATAACATAATTATTTGAATCACCTTAAATTGTTTTTTAGTTATGAAACTTAAATTTATTCATTTCCAAGAAATTTATTGTAACATTTAATCATCTGGTATTTTTTTCTCTGAGGGTTTAAACACTTAAACATCTGTTATTATTAAACAGCTTGATGATAACTGTTCTTTTTAAATCTTTCCAAGCAAGGTTAAAATAAATAAAGTCAAATCAACTAGAAGAAATCAGCTTTCTGCAAAAGCATCTTACTGCTAATACATCTTATTTTAATTAGTTTTTCTCTCAAATTGTAGGCCATTACAAGTTAAATTATCTGTAATTGGACTTTTTAATCTTAAAATTTCAATCATTTTGGTCCATTATAATCCATTTAGATTGAAAATTATTTTATCTGGTTTACTTAATTTGAAAATTATACATGTATCACTTGAAATATTTTATTTGATGATCATAATATGACACTGCATGGCTGTGGAGAATGACACTTAAACTTGAGGTGACTGACTGGACAAAGCAGAAAAGCAAGAGAAGGAATCAGGATTAAACCTAAGTTTCTGACTTGTACAGTTTGCCAATGTTTGTGCCATTCATTCAGTTTTGCACTGGTGTTTCTCAAACTATAATGTACTTACTTATTATCTGGGGATCGGATCTTGTTAATATTTAGATTCTGACTCAGTAGACCTGGGGCGGACCTAACCTGCATTTCTAAGAAGCACTTGGATGATGCTGGTGATGCTCATCCTCAGGCCACTCTTTGACCAGGGAGGATGTGGAAAGTGGGATGGTAAGGTGGGGCAATGCCTGGCTCAACAGCAAGTTCAGGTTGGAATGTGCCAAGATTAAGGTACTATGACCCCATGGGGTTTAGGTTGGTTAATTAATTTGTGTGCCTAAAAATAATGTATCAGTACTAAGGACGTGCTGACTGCTAGTTGCAATGCTTAGTACATGGGATCTAGTTTCATGATCAAAATTGTGATTGAATTAATCTGTGTTTTTACTCTTTTTCTTGACTATCATGCCATTATTCTTTGTACAGTTGAAATTAGCATACAAGAAATGTTGCTATCTTATTAACCCAGTTATAAGGAAAGTGGTATAAAAACATCCAGCTACTTAAGAGTAAATATAAAAATATTAAAATTAATAATTTTTTAATGTTTGATAGAAGTAGATGATTTTGTGCATCTAAATTTAATCATTTTTGTTTGCTTCTTTTTGTTGTTAAAATAATAATACATTTTTCATAATCCCAGAGATTATGGCAATCAGCTATTTCATAAGAAGTAGGCAAGTAGCAGCCCAGGGTCTGGTTTATATTAAGTCAATAAACATTTGCTAAGTGAATAAACAACTGAATAAATTGTAATAATTACTGTTTACTGGGTTCTTAATTTGCCTCTTTCTTTTTGTTTTATTTCCTATGCATTTTCAGATAAAGTGAAACAGCATTCTTTAAAACCATTTTAACTTAATTAGTCATTATTTAAAACTCTGAATATCATGGTAAAGCGTCTCTTAGCACTTGAATGGTGCTGATTATTTGCGTTTTTACACTTTGGGGATTCAATGAATAAAGAGAAAATCTTCTTTTTTATGTTTCTTGATCCTATTTTGAAGGTAATTTTTAGTAGCATGCACTTTAGGAACATGCGAAATGAAATCAGAGGTTGTTTAGATTCAACCAGCTTAGCTGTGTCATAGAAGAGTTTACTTTTTATTTTTATGCACCACTTCTAGATAGGAAAATTACCTTTCCATACTGACTAAGCCACTTAAAATTCCCATTGTTCAATTGCATTAGGGTCTAACACGTGCTATTTAAAGGTGAGCCTGATTCTTCAACAAAGATGGCCACTGATGGCTTCTTCCTTCCCTGAAAATAAGATAGTGATTCACTGTAAATGAACATTTTAAACTTGAAAGGTTTCCCTTAGCTAATCTAGACTGAAAGCATAACATAATTATTTGAATCACCTTAAATTGTTTTTTAGTTATGAAACTTAAATTTATTCATTTCCAAGAAATTTATTGTAACATTTAATCATCTGGTATTTTTTTCTCTGAGGGTTTAAACACTTAAACATCTGTTATTATTAAACAGCTTGATGATAACTGTTCTTTTTAAATCTTTCCAAGCAAGGTTAAAATAAATAAAGTCAAATCAACTAGAAGAAATCAGCTTTCTGCAAAAGCATCTTACTGCTAATACATCTTATTTTAATTAGTTTTTCTCTCAAATTGTAGGCCATTACAAGTTAAATTATCTGTAATTGGACTTTTTAATCTTAAAATTTCAATCATTTTGGTCCATTATAATCCATTTAGATTGAAAATTATTTTATCTGGTTTACTTAATTTGAAAATTATACATGTATCACTTGAAATATTTTATTTGATGATCATAATATGACACTGCATGGCTGTGGAGAATGACACTTAAACTTGAGGTGACTGACTGGACAAAGCAGAAAAGCAAGAGAAGGAATCAGGATTAAACCTAAGTTTCTGACTTGTACAGTTTGCCAATGTTTGTGCCATTCATTCAGTTTTGCACTGGTGTTTCTCAAACTATAATGTACTTACTTATTATCTGGGGATCGGATCTTGTTAATATTTAGATTCTGACTCAGTAGACCTGGGGCGGACCTAACCTGCATTTCTAAGAAGCACTTGGATGATGCTGGTGATGCTCATCCTCAGGCCACTCTTTGACCAGGGAGGATGTGGAAAGTGGGATGGTAAGGTGGGGCAATGCCTGGCTCAACAGCAAGTTCAGGTTGGAATGTGCCAAGATTAAGGTACTATGACCCCATGGGGTTTAGGTTGGTTAATTAATTTGTGTGCCTAAAAATAATGTATCAGTACTAAGGACGTGCTGACTGCTAGTTGCAATGCTTAGTACATGGGATCTAGTTTCATGATCAAAATTGTGATTGAATTAATCTGTGTTTTTACTCTTTTTCTTGACTATCATGCCATTATTCTTTGTACAGTTGAAATTAGCATACAAGAAATGTTGCTATCTTATTAACCCAGTTATAAGGAAAGTGGTATAAAAACATCCAGCTACTTAAGAGTAAATATAAAAATATTAAAATTAATAATTTTTTAATGTTTGATAGAAGTAGATGATTTTGTGCATCTAAATTTAATCATTTTTGTTTGCTTCTTTTTGTTGTTAAAATAATAATACATTTTTCATAATCCCAGAGATTATGGCAATCAGCTATTTCATAAGAAGTAGGCAAGTAGCAGCCCAGGGTCTGGTTTATATTAAGTCAATAAACATTTGCTAAGTGAATAAACAACTGAATAAATTGTAATAATTACTGTTTACTGGGTTCTTAATTTGCCTCTTTCTTTTTGTTTTATTTCCTATGCATTTTCAGATAAAGTGAAACAGCATTCTTTAAAACCATTTTAACTTAATTAGTCATTATTTAAACCTCTGAATATCATGGTAAAGCGTCTCTTAGCACTTGAATGGTGCTGATTATTTGCGTTTTTACACTTTGGGGATTCAATGAATAAAGAGAAAATCTTCTTTTTTATGTTTCTTGATCCTATTTTGAAGGTAATTTTTAGTAGCATGCACTTTAGGAACATGCGAAATGAAATCAGAGGTTGTTTAGATTCAACCAGCTTAGCTGTGTCATAGAAGAGTTTACTTTTTATTTTTATGCACCACTTCTAGATAGGAAAATTACCTTTCCATACTGACTAAGCCACTTAAAATTCCCATTGTTCAATTGCATTAGGGTCTAACACATGCTATTTAAAGGTGAGCCTGATTCTTCAACAAAGATGGCCACTGATGGCTTCTTCCTTCCCTGAAAATAAGATAGTGATTCACTGTAAATGAACATTTTAAACTTGAAAGGTTTCCCTTAGCTAATCTAGACTGAAAGCATAACATAATTATTTGAATCACCTTAAATTGTTTTTTAGTTATGAAACTTAAATTTATTCATTTCCAAGAAATTTATTGTAACATTTAATCATCTGGTATTTTTTTCTCTGAGGGTTTAAACACTTAAACATCTGTTATTATTAAACAGCTTGATGATCACCTTAAATTGTTTTTTAGTTATGAAACTTAAATTTATTCATTTCCAAGAAATTTATTGTGACATTTAATCATCTGGTATTTTTTTCTCTGAGGGTTTAAACACTTAAACATCTGTTATTATTAAACAGCTTGATGTTAACTGTTCTTTTTAAATCTTTCCAAGCAAGGTTAAAATAAATAAAGTCAAATCAACTAGAAGAAATCAGCTTTCTGCAAAAGCATCTTACTGCTAATACATCTTATTTTAATTAGTTTTTCTCTCAAATTGTAGGCCATTACAAGTTAAATTATCTGTAATTGGACTTTTTAATCTTAAAATTTCAATCATTTTGGTCCATTATAATCCACTTAGATTGAAAATTATTTTATCTGGTTTACTTAATTTGAAAATTATACATGTATCACTTGAAATATTTTATTTGATGATCATAATATGACACTGCATGGCTGTGGAGAATGACACTTACACTGCTAGAATTGAAATATGTTTATATTTCCACCATAATTTTGCAACTAAATAAATATAGTTTAATTAAATTGTCTAGAATAAAGAAAAAATGGAAGTATTTTTTCTGTTGTTTTTCAACTAGTTAACATTCATTTCTCTAGAGAACTCCTCACTATTTTCAAGAATAGAAATTTGTCTAAACTAAAATATTTTTAAAAACAAATAATCAGATGTCTTCACATTTAGTAGAAAATACAACACACACACATGCCCATATATATGGAGCAAAAGATGAGAAAATAAAAATTAAAAAATAGAAAAATGTTACAGAAAGCATAGGCACATTAGGACATTTCATGACAAGTTATCATTTCTATACCTTAATCTTGACTCAGACATTCACATTCCTCCAAAGATGCTAAATTAGTAGTCACTGGTGGCTTCTTCCATTCAGTCTTAAGAAACAAGGGAAGGAAAACATGTAGATACAAAGAAAGCTGTGGTAACTCAGAGAGACTAAGATGGATGTGAACTAGGGTGTGGGTGTAGATTCTGCTTTTCTCCAGCTCTTACCATATCCATCTTGATGAGATATTGGGATGAGTGTTCTAAATAGAAAAATCAAAGCAGTACTGGAAAATACCTTATAAAATAGATGTAAGTAAAACAAGAAAGGCCCAGGTAGTCACTTTTCACCTGCTCCTTTGAAATACAGGAAATGACAGATTATAATGTAATGATTCTTAATCTTAGCTATACAGTAGAATCACTTAGAAAGCTTTTGTAGTTATCAATGCCCAAGCCACACTTCCAACCAACTAAATCAGAATCTCTGTTAATTTGATTTTCTTGTCTTATTGCACTTTCCAGGATCTCCAATACAAAATTGAAGATATGATAAAAATAGGCATTTTGTTATCTGTTACTGATTTTTGATAGAAGACTTTCAAACTTCATCTTTAAGAATAATTTAGGCTATATGTTAATTTTGTCTACAGCATTTGTTAAATTTTTTAAAAAATTAAAAATAATATCAAATTCTATTAAATACCTTTTCTACATTGGTTGAGATGATCAAAATATTTTGCTATAGAATGGTCCCCTTTCTACACAGTCTTGCCAGCATTTTTTATTCTCTGTCTTTATGGTAACAGCCAGTCTAACTGTGGTGAGATGATATCTCAATGTGGCTTTGATTTGCATTTCTCTGATGCTGAGTGATGTTGAGCATTTTGGGGGGAACCATCCTACACTGTTGATAGGACTATAAATTCATGCAGCCATTATGGAAAACAGTATGGAGGTTTCTCAAACAACTACTGATTGAACTGCCATATGATCCAGCAATCCCACCGCTGGGTGTATACCCAAAGGAATGGAAATCATCAAGTCAAAGGGATAACTGCACCCCCCATGTTTATCACAGCTCTATTTGCAATAGTCAAGAGTTAGAACCAACGTATATGTCCATTGAAAGAGGGCTGGATAAGGAAAATGTGATATATATACTCAACGGAATATTACTATGCCATCAAAAAGAATGAAATTTCCCTTTTGTCTTTTCTCTGGAATAATTTATATATTACAAATAAAATTTTATGTAAATATTTGATAAAAATCAGCAGTAAAGCAACCTCAACATAAAGTTAATTATCTAGTAGTATTTTGAATTACAAATATGATATGTTTAATAATTTTATGAATATTTATATTCTTTATTTTCTTTTAGATAAATTCGATGACTAGTATATTTCTGTAAATGTGGATGTTTTCTTCTAAATTTTAAATATATTGACAAAAAGATGTTTTTATTAAACACAAGAGTTGTCTTAAGTATGTAGGTTCTGTACTGATGCTCCCTTTCTGTCTTGACACTCATAACTTGTGTATTTTGTCTTCTATTCTTGAACAATCTTGTCAGTATTATAAAAACAGTATTAATTATAAGCAACAAACTTTAAGATTTCTTTATCCTCTTGGTTTTGATTTCTATTTCATTGATTTCTGCTCTCATCTTAATATTATTTTCTTTTTTTTTCTTTTTTGTTTTCTTTCTTTATTTTTTGGGATAATTTATTATACACACATATGGGGTACAATGTTAATTTTCAATAATTGTGTACAATGTTTATTGGTTAGATCAGTATAGTTAGCTTATTCATCATTAAAATTCCAATCATTCTTTGTGTCCATTGACCAATTCCTCATTAGCTGCCCTCCCCTTTCCACCTCTAGTTCTCTAAAAGTTCAATGTATTACTGTAGTTGTTCTTTCTTTTTTTCTTTCTCTGTGTCTTTCATTTATTTTTTTACTGATTCTTTATTTGAGTTTGTTTGTTAATGCATGCTAACTAACTTATTGCGATAGATTTTTAGTTAATTTATTTTCAGTTTTTTTCTTTTGCAACATATGTATTTAATACTATTGATTTATTTCCCTCTGCAACATATGTATTTAATACTATTGATTTATTTCCCTCTAAGCAAGACCTTAATACTTCTTGTGAATTTTGTTATTGTGCATTTTCACTATTATTCAGATTAAAATATTTTTGAATTTTCATTGTGATTTCTTTAATCAACAGCTTACTTTGAAATGTAAGTTAATGTTTTATTTCTTCATTTTGTTTTTTTATTTGTGTTTTTTTCTGTCTTCCTCTCAGTTACATGAATTTTATGGAATTCCATTTTGACTTTATAGTATTTTGAGTATATCTCTTTAATAGCTTTTTAAGAATTGATTTCTCTATATTTCTGTATTATGTTTACATAGCATATGGCAGTCAACTACTATCATTGTTTTACCAATCTGAGTAAAATCTAAAAACCTAAAATGCTTTTCGTTCTTTTACCCTCACCCATTTGAAATATAATTGTCTGTTTTCTCCATAAACAATTAGAATACCACCAGAGGGCGTTACAATTTTGCTTCAAACCTAAACATAATTTAGAAAATTCGGGAGGGAAAAAAATGCCTATGGATTTATCAGTGTATTTGCTTATCCAGTTCTTTTATTTTTCCTACTATTCCAAGGTTTCTTTTTTATTATAGAAATTCCTTTAGCTTTCTTTCCAGGGTAGATCAGCTGGTGACAAATTCTCTTAGTTTTTCCTTATCTGAGATGTCTTAATTTCTTCTTCTCTCTAGGATACTGTTTTTGCTGGATATAAGGTTCTGGGTTGACATTTCTTTTATTGCAGCACTTAAAAAATATTGTATCACTTCCTTCCTTCCTTAATGAAAAATCTTGTTATCTACTTTCCTCCCCCCTCCCCCCAAAAGCAGACATCATTTTTTGCTGATTGCTTTCCAAGGCTTTTTTGTTTTCAGTTTTCAGAATTTTTATTATGACATTTCTTGACATGGATTGGTTTTAATATATCCTGTTTGGGGTTCACTCAGCTTCTTTAACCTGTAGAAATATGTCTTTTGCCAAAATTGGGATTTTTTTTCTGAGCCATTCTTTTTTAAATAAATTTTTAGCCATGCTCTCTTTGTCCTATGTTGCTGACATGAAAGGAACAAATGTTAGACAATTTGTTACAGTTCAACATGTCTCAAAGACTCTCTTTACCATTTTTGAGTTTATTTCTTCTCTTTTGATTGTATTAATTTCTATTGTTCTACCTTCCAGACCACTGATACTCTTCTCTATCCCTTCTATTGTACTGTTCAGCCCATTCACTGAGCTTTTTATGTGGGTTACTATATTTTCCATTTCTAATATTTTGATTTTTTAATATCCTTTATTTCTTTGCTGAATATTTCTAATTCTTTACTCAAGTCTTTTTCTTTTTTTCCAAGTGTGTTCATAATTGTTCATTGAAGCATCCTGAATAGAGGTTTTGATAGACTAAAGGAACTAGAGCAAAGTTTCCCCCAAATTCTCAAATGGCTATTTATTATTATTATTATTATTATTTTGTCTTTTTTGTGACTGGCTGCACCACGCTCAGCCAGTGAGCGCACTGGCCATCCCTATATAGAATCCGAACCCGTGGTGGGAGCGCTGCTGCGCTCCTAAGTGCCGCAACCTCCTGAGTGCACCACAGGGTCGGCCCTCAAATGGCTATTTAAATGATAAATAATATGAGGGCCATCCCTATATAGAATCCGAACCCGTGGTGGGAGCGCTGCTGCGCTCCTAAGTGCCGCACTCTCCTGAGTGCACCACAGGGTCGGCCCTCAAATGGCTATTTAAATGATAAATAATATGAGCATCTTTTTTTAAAAAGTTCCATTTAAGAAACTTAGTTTGGCTTAATAAATTGTTTAGGAAAACATCAATAATTAAATGATGGTCAGATATTAATAGACTGTTACATCAATAATTAAATGTTGATGATATATTAATAGGCAATTTCACTGATAAAGCCATATGTAATAAAAATAATGTTACTTTGGTCATGGTTAAGACATTAAAATGCACCATAAACATTCTCAATCTTGATCTCTGAAAGGCATTTATAAAATAACTCCTAAAATTCATTTGAATAAGATGGAGAACTACAGTAAGTGAATCTCAGCACGCTTTTCTATATCTGTTAAAATTTGAAATGGTTTTGCTTAAATCATGGCTTTCTTTTTCCCAAAATAGTATGTCCACAGATTCCTATACCTCAAATTTCACATTCACTCTATGTGACATTAACTTAATTTTTCAGTTTATTTTCAACTAAAAAAAATTCAAAATTTTAAATCACAATGAACTTTGAAACACTTTTAAATCGCTTAAAACTATCTTCATATACTTCTCGTGTTTAAATACTCAGAACAGTGGTAATTTCAAGTATTAAACCTGTAAAAAGATTTTGGCATAAAAGTATTTGAAATCTCCACTACGGATTGCATAAATTCAGTAATATCAGTAAGTGTGCATTACATGTGTTAATTAAAACATTTCTGAGCAGGAACCAAATATATTCTACTTTTTAAGTTCCTAGAATTGAATTAACTCTTAGTTTTATAAAGTATGTTTTTAAAACATAGGGCTTTGAATTGTGCGTATTTGACCCAACATTTATTGTATCATGGATATACTTGTTGTTATATGGACCTTATTAGATTTTACTTGTAGTAATTTAATTATTATTCATTTCAAAATATTCTGTAATTACAATTTTTTTCTCTTTGATTCAAACAATTTGACTTCATGAATTCTTATATGATTGGAGGATTTCTTGTTATCTTTTTCATTCTTTGTCTTGTTTGCTTTTTATATATTTTGGTTAGTATTAGCCTCACTGATTTTTTTTTTAAATAATAAAATTTCAGGCTTCATATTTATGGTTTTATTAATTTTAATTTTTAATTTTCTTTTTATTTTGAAGAAAAGTTGCTCAAAAGCAAGGCTTTGAAATTTAGAGGATAAAGACTGTAATAAATGCTTCCCTTATCTACAATTAATTGTATCCATCCATTTATTGTTATTGCAGTTTGTTCTGTTAAGAGTAAAGATACACTACATTGTCTCACAACTACTTTGTGTATGTACAATTCTGTTTGTTTTTCTAACAGTATCTTTTTACATGTTAAAGCTACATCATGTGGTTAATAAGTGAATGTAATAATTATACCACTTTTACAGATAATCCCCTTCTACCTTAAACAATAGAGATTATAAAGTTTTTCCACCCATGTGATTGTTTTTAACTTAAAATGTATACTTTCTAAAATTTACTGTGCTTTATGCTTTTCTTTCTGACAGTTTTTTTTTATTGAAATATAATTGATTATACATATTTGTGGGGTACAGATTTGAATATCAGGACCCGTGTACAATATTTGGTGATCAGATTAGGATAATTAGTATACTCATGTTTGCAAAATGTAATCAATCTTTGTAACCCTTAACCAATTTCTCACTTACCCGTCTCCTGCTCCCCCTTATCCACCTCTAATAACCATAGTTCTTGTCCCTTTTTATTGAAAGTTCAACTTATTATTGTGATAGTTGTTTCTTTCTTTCTTTTCTTTTCTTTATTTGTTGACTTTTTAGCTCCCACATATGAGGACATGCTTTATGTTTTGTGCATCTCCCTACTGTATTGTCTTTATTATTTTAGATTTAGATTTTCCATGTCAATTTGTTTTAATTATGACTCTCGAATGCTTGTTTGAGTTGGATTTGTTTTTTTATAGATCTATATTTGTTTATATTTACCCACATTTTAATTAATTTATGTTTATTGCCTTTAAGTCACCTTCTGATTAAATGGATAGAGCCAGAATTTGAACATCTAAACACAATTTTTTAATCCCTCTGGTACTAGGGACAGGATTGAATTACAAATTGAATAAAAGTTTGTTCTGTAAATTTATAACATAGGATCCATAGTTACATCAGCTTAGAATACCTGAAGGTTGATAACCAAAATCAATTTTTCATTAATCTAGTTATATTCATGGTGATAGGAAACCGGAATGTGGGGTTATGTTGCAGTGTCAATAAGGTTACATCAGCTTAGAATACCTGAAGGTTGATAACCAAAATCAATTTTTCATTAATCTAGTTCTATTCATGGTAATAGGAAACCGGAATGTGGGGTTATGTTGCAGTGTCAATAACAGAGAAGAGCTACAGAAAATGGACAAAAAGGCACCGGGAGCCTGGAGTCATGTCAGTAGATGGGGAGGAATGGTTTGGAATCTAAAGATCTTCCAGCTGAATAAAGAGCCAGTGGCATGGGCGATGTTGGTCCTGCAGAGATGTGGAATAAGCAAGCCATTTTTTAAGCCAGCTGTCATGTCAGAAGAGGGAAGCAAAAGTGAGTAGAGTGTCTGCACTGACATTTTCTATATCACAACGAAGGTAATAGCCATTAACCATTTAAAGTGATACTGTTCCAGGAATTTTCAAATTTCGAGGTAAATTACTTAACAACATATAGTCCATTATCTGATAAATGCAAATATCACAGTATGTCTTGATGGGTTATTAAGAGGTTGAGGTGACATCATAAAGGAGGAGATTTAGCAGAGTACTTACTAAGCCAGATTTCAATAAATTATTGCCAAGATCTTAGAGAAGAACCTGAAGACTTTACCTGTGGGCGTTATGAATACAAATAGTTTCTATGCTTTCTTTTTTTTTTCGGGGGGGGGCATCTGGCTGGTACAGGTATTCAATCCTGAATCATGGTGCTATCAGCACCATGCTCTAACCAGCTGAACTAACCAGACTGCCCTAGTTTCCATGCTTTTAATACATTATGCCAAGAATATAAAAATCTTAATCCAAGAACTCTGCTGAAGACTTCCAGGTCGGTAATATAATAGTACTAATAGGAAAAAAAATTATAAAATATAAGGGGTTTTGTTTTGTTTTGTGGACTGACAATCAGATTTTATTTGCATTCATGACTGTCATAGTTTGATTTAAAGAGTAGACCATTATTATCAGATAACTGCATTCATTCTGTTTTTTTTTTTTTTTTCTGGAGTAAAAATTTATTCATGTTATTATGACATACCTGCTGTCCATAGAGTGGGCAGTAAGTACTCTGGTATTATTCTCAGGTTTGTTGTCAGAGTGTCAACCTACTAGAGGCATATGTACATTGGAACTTTGCTTATTCTACTGTGAATCAAAAACTTTCCATGTTGCCAATCAAGATTTTACCTTTTCAGATGGAATCCAAACATGAGCAACCTAGATGTGAAAGATTATACTATATTCACATTTTTTCTATTTACCATGAAATATAAAATTACAAATAATAAAAAGAAGGTTATAATATGATTTGAACTCTATTTTCCAATGCAGATTTTCTCAAAACTCATAATCTTAATACATTTTTTTAATTAAAAAATTTTTGGGATGGCCCGGTGGCGCACTGCTATAGTGCGCCGCTTGGGAAGCGCGGTGGC
>NW_007734387.1:71741-77763 GCF_000696425.1 Galeopterus variegatus | reverse complement strand
GGGGCGGGAGCAACACCGAGGGATGCAAACCCGTGGCCGGTCCCGGTCCGGTACAGGTGCGACACTGAGGGTTGCGATCCGTTGCCGGTCACAAAAAAAAAAAAAGACAAAAAGGAAAAAAAAAAAAATTTTTAAAAACCTCAATCTTTTATCAATCTCTTTTAGTTAAATGAAACACAGAAAATATTAACTATAGGTTATATAAGACTATTCCTACATTAAAACTGGTGGTAAATAAACAATATTTTTTAATATTGACCTGCAAAGGAAATTAAAAGAGAATGCAATTATTCATATTAAAGTTAAGCTGTCATATTTAGCAAACCATTGGTTTCTAGTGAAAGGTGCTGTGACCTCTTGAAAACTCACAAAAAACCAAAATCTCAGCACTTCTGCCACATCAAAGTGTAGTTCCCCATTAACAACTCCATTAAGACATGTAAAAGAGTAGTTTTTTGAACTGGCACATCCATAAAATGCTAAATTCCTGGTAAGCTTCTATTTAGTTACCTAAAAAGCCCTAATAAAATTTGGCACCATCATTGGTTACTTGTCGAATCCTAGTCACAGGTAAGAACAGACAGATAAATATATAAATGTTAATATAAATGTCGTTATAATGTAAATAAAAGTAAAAAAATGAAAGATTAAAGAGTACTATCAACCAAATGTACAGTCTCAAAATCATGTTATACTTTATTTTATATAATAAAACATCATCTAAATATAATTAATCTATCCATCTTTCTATCAATCTCTTTATTTTTTGAAGAGAGATTTGTTTAATTTCCTTAGAAATTATCTTATTATTAGGAAAGGTTTTAAACTTTAAAAATGTTATTTAAAATGGCTTTCTTTTATTCTTTTTTCAAAGAGATGACATTCGTTTTACTTTAAATAACTAAAGAATCAAATCTTATTGCATGGTGTGTTCCTAGCATATGACATTTAGAGCCATAAATGATTGATAACTCCACCTTACTTAGCAGGAAGATTAATCTTTATGTAGATTCAAGAGTAGGAAGAAAGAGACATTCACATTTCTCACTTTTATACCAGGACTGCTGTAATTTAGAAGTGTCAAACAGTAATTTCTCAATTTATATGCATAGAAAGAAATCTATTTTTGTTTAAATGTATTAACATTAAAGTCACCCATATAAGGTAGCCAATACATATTTGAAATATCATAAATTTATAATTTATGTCTGTGAAGTTATTTTCTATCCTTTTATTGCTGATTTGCTGAGTAATTTACAATGCTATTCAAGAACCACTGGACATTAGTTTCAAAAGTGAGTCATGGATAATGGAAATACTATGCTTGCAACTAAAAATTTTACATATGAAACTACTACATGTTTGCAGTGAATATTAATCAGAAACTGAGTTTACCATATCACATAAGAATTTTTATAAAAGCTTTTCTTCATATTCAGAGCAATGTGGTTATTAAAAATAGTTTAACTTGTAACTCTTTTGACAAAATTCCAACCTAACTCTATCTACATGATACCCATCACTTCACATGTATATATTCAGTAAATCACCTTACTGAAATATAATGAATAAAGTATTAATTAACAAGATAAAACTGTGTTCTGGTGATATATTGAACAGAAATGTTTAAAAGGCTTTAGTGAATGGGAAGAAACAAGATGGGCAAAGAAGGAAAAGGAGATTCTAAACAAATGAATAAAAATTCCTGCATTAGGCTCTGGATAGATTCTGGGCGAATATCATTTCTGCCATTAGTGAGACTATTTCCTACTACTACATATCTGCAATGAAAACTAATTTCCTTATAGCAGAGTAGTATTCCACTGTGCAGATATACCACATTTTATTTATCCACTCATCTGATGATGGACATTTGGGCTGGTTCCAACTCTTAGAGCTGCAATAAACATTGAAGTACAGGTATCTCTTCAGCACGATGATTTCCATTCCTCTGGGTATATTCCCAGCACTGGAGTAGTTGGATCATATGGTAGATCTATCTGTAACTGTTTGAGGAAAGTCCATACCATTTTCCGCAAAGCCTGCACCATTTTCTAGTACCACCGACAGTGAGTAAGGGGGTGTGACACTGAGGGTTGCGATCCATTGCCGGACACGAAAAAAGACAAAAAAAAAAAAAAAGATAACGTAGGATAAATTCTAACCTGATCACTACAATAACAATACTAACAATAATAATATTGTATTGCTAATAAAGCAACATTAGAAAAAAAAAGAATCATAAATAACACACAATTAATGCAAAAGAAGACAGAAACGTGGAAAGATAAAACAAAGAACAAATAGAAGAAAGAAAAAAATGGCAAGAAGATGGATTTAAACTTTACCATATCAATGATCACATAAACTGTAAATGGGCTAAATGCCCTAATCAAAAGGCAGATATTATCAAATTAGATAAAAAAAAACACAGCCAAATGCTGCATACAAGAAACACATTTTAATTATTAAAGTAAAAGGATTTCCAGCTCAAGACGGCTGATTAAAGGCACCCAGCTCTCACATCTGAGGCAAAGCAAGTTCAAAACAACAAGTGGAGAGTCACATATTGAATAGATTTTCTGGGGAAAAACATTGGAATTCAGCAAAAGGGTTAGAAAGACCCCCTTAGGATCAGAACTGCAATAGCCACATAGAAAAACTAGTACAGCACCGGACTGAGCCAGGAGAGACTTCTGAGCCAGGAGAGACTTCTTACTGAGGGGAAAAGGTAGGAAGCAAAATCCTCAAGTCTCCACTTGTGCCACAGACACCTGCAATCCAAGCTACAAGGGAGCTGAGTAGCCCTTGCAGGCCATGAGTCCAGTGTCAGAGGCTTCCTGGAGCCCATGTGACTGCATTAATACAGTGAGGGAGAGAGTTCACCATCCCTTGGGTCCCAGGCTGCTGCAGAATGTCACTACTTTAGGATTAAAGCCAAAACTCTAGTACATGTTTCCCTGGGGCCCAATACCCCAACATCTCTACAGCCCTAAGGCCCCCTCATCACACCATAACTCTGGGACCAGAGCACAAACAGCACCCTGTGCCCCTGGAAAAGGCAATCCAGTGCAGTGTGGAAGCCACACTCAAGATAGAGGGAGCCAGTATATGCATTATCTGGAGCCAAAGAGGCATATCAAAAAAATGAGGGACAAAAATTATATGCTCTTCTCAATAGATGCAGAAAAACTATTTGGTAAAAACTCTCGACAAATTAGGTGTAGAAGGAAAGTATGTCAACACGAAAAAGGCCAGATTTGACAAATCCGTAGCTAACATCATACTGAATGTAGAAAAGTCTAAAGCTTTTCCTCAAAAATAGGAACAAGACAAGGATGCCTGCTCTTACCACTCTTATTTAACATAGTACTGGAAGTTTTAGCCAAAGCAATTAGGCAACAGAAAGAAATAAAGGCTATCCAAATTAGAAAAGAGGAAGTCAAATTGTCCCTGTTTGTAGACAACATGATCTTAAATATAAAATAACCTGCAGACTCTACCAAAAAACTCTTAAAACTTTTAAACAAATACTGTAAAGTTGCAGGATACAAAATTAGCATATAGATATCAGTACTGTTTCTGTACACCAATAATGAACTAGCAGAAAAGGAAATCAAGGAAACAATCCCATTAAAAACAACACACATCCAAAATGAAAAGACATTTTATGATCATGGATTGAAAGAATTAATATTGCCAAAATGACCATGCTACCCAAAGTGATCTACAGATTCAGTGTAATCCCTATCAAGATACCAATGACATTCTTCACAGAAATAGAAAAACAAATCCTAAAATTCATATGGAATTTCAAAAGACTATTAACAGCCAAAGCAATCACGAGCATAAAGAACAAAGCTGGAGGCATTACACTACCTGATTTCAAAATATTCTGTAAGTTATAGTAATCAAAACAGTATGTTACTATAATAAAAATAGACACATGGACCAATGAAACAGAATAGAGAAGCCATAAATAAATCCACATATCTACAGTCAACTAATCTTTGATAAAGTCGCCAAGAGCATATGTTGGAGAATGGGCAGCTTCTTCAATAAATAATTCTAGGAAAACTGGATATCCATATGCAGAAGAAAGAAACTATATTTCACCATATACCTAAATCAACTGAAAATGAATTAAAGTCTTAAATGTAGAAGCTGAAACTATTATACTTGTAGAAGAAAACAGAAGGGAAATGCTTCAGGATGTAGGACTGCCCAAAGATTTTATAAATAAGACTTCAAAAGCACAGGAAACAAAAGAAAAAATAAACAAATGGGACTATATCAAACTAAAAACTTCTGCACAGCAAAGGAAACAATCAACAGATTGAAAAGTTATCCAGCAGAATGTGAGAAAATATTTGCAAACTATTCATCAGACAAGGGATTAATATCCAGAATGTACAAGAAATGTAAGCAACTCAACAGCAAAAAATAAATAAATAAATAATCCAATCTGTTTAAAAAATAGGTAAATGACATTTCTCAAAGGAAGACATACAAATGACCAATAGGTACATGAAAAAAATGCTCAGCATCACTAATCATCAGAGAAATGCAAATTAAAACCACAATGAGATCTCTCATACAAGTTACAATGGCTATTATCAAAAAGACAAAAAGTAACAAATGCTGTAGGGGATTCGGAGAAGGGGCATTTTTATACACTGATGGTGGGAATGTGAATTAGTATAGCCACTATGGAAAACCATACAAAGTTTCCTCAAAAAACTGAAAATAAAACTACTGTATGATTCAGCAATCCCACTGCTGAGTATTTATCCAAAGGAAAGAAAATCACCATACCCAAGAGATAACTGCATTCCCATGTTTATCACAGCACTATTTATAGTAGTCATGACATGGAATCAACCTAGGTGTCCACTGAGAGATGAATGGATGTGGTATATATACACAACAGACATGAAAAAAAATGAAATTCTGTTATTTGTGACAACATGGATGAGTCTGGAAGATATTATGTAAAGTGAAATTAAGTCAGGCACAGAAAGATAAGTACTGCATATTCTCACTCATATTTGGGAGCTAAAAAAAAATAAGTAATTGAACGTTTAGAATTAGAGAATAGAATTGTGGTTACTAGAGGCTGGGAAGGAGAGAGGGCACTGGAGGCAGCAGAAGAAGCAGATTAATGGCTACAAAACTATAGGTTGATAGGAAGAATAAGTTCTGGTGTTCTAGGCTGACCAGAGCTAATCATATTATATTGTGTATTTCTAAATAACTAGAAAAGAAGATCTTTACTGTAATCACCACAAAGAAAAAAATAAATGTTCAGGGAATGGATATGTTATCTACCTTAAGTGACTCATTGTAAAATAATATGCTAATATTGAAACAATGCACTGTATCCCACAAATATGTACTGCTGGGAAAAAAAGCCAAAGAAACTTTCTCATAAGCCTTCTTTGTTTTTAAAGTAATATCTTGTCCTTGAAACTATATTTGCTTGCTCCACTAGTCTGGCTGTTAATCACTGCTTGTATTTTTGGCTTTTGTAACTGAGTGCTTATCTGCACAGACCACATATGTTAGCCTAGTGAATGCTAGGAAATTTTTAAAAAATGTAAAAAAGTCCCAGAAGAGTTCACTTATAAAAACCTTGTGAGACCTGGGCTGGGTCTCCAGATTTTCAGGCTCTCACCTGTCTGGGCCCACCAGTGTAATAAACTCCTGATTTTCCAACCCTATGAGTGTTCAATGCTTCCTTGCTGAATTTGTTTCTACAACAGTACAATTAAATTAAAAATACAAAAAATGAAAAGAAAAAATGATGGAGAAAGATATGCCATGATAACACTGTTACAGAATGGACTCGACAAAAAAGTTGTCAGCACTCAGAGGGTTGGAGAGTTAGGTATTTTATTACACCAGCAGGCCCAGATGAGTTAGCACTCCAAGACCTGAGCCCCAGGCTTATGTTTTACAGGGTTTATATTGGCAGACTCTTCTGAGTTTTTTTTTTTTTTTTTTTTTTTTTTTTTTTTTTTTT
>NW_007734387.1:63542-71579 GCF_000696425.1 Galeopterus variegatus | reverse complement strand
GTTTTTTTTTTTTTTTTTTTTTTTTTTGTCTTTTTTCCATGTCCGGCAATGGATCGCAACCCTCAGTGTCGTCCCCGCACTGGACCGGGACCGGCAACGGGATCGCAACCCTCGGCGTTGCCCCCGCGCCTCGCTCAGCCAGTGAGCGGGAACCGGTCTGCATGTGGGATCCGAACCCTCGGCGGGAGCACCTCCGCGCTTCCCAAGCGGCGCACTAGCGCAGTGCGCCACCGGGCCGGCCCCTCTTCTGAGTTTTTAAAATTTTATTTCCTCAGCTATCACGTGGCTAGTGCAGTAGCTAAATGTGATAAGCAAGCACAGTTACAGATGCAAGAGTGTGAGCAGTTGATTAACAGTGAGGCTGATGTGATAAGCAAGTGCTATTTCAAAGACAAAATAGGCTATTGGAAGAATTAATTTTAAACTTTTCCAACAACACAATTAAAAGAATGCTGCAGTGAGTATATTAATATCAAGAAAAAAGTATATTACACAACAGAAAATATCACCCTTGATAATAAAAACAAATAAAACAAAAACAACAGCAAAAAGCTGTAATGAGAAAGCAGTCAATCCATCAAGAGGACATAACAACCTTAATCTTAAAAGCACCTAAAAACAGAGCTTCAAAGTACATTACTAAAAAACTGATAGAACTAAAAACAATCCACACTTTTAGTATGAGATTGTATATTTCTCTCAATAATTGGCAGAACAAATAGAAAATTAGTAAGAATATAGAAGACGTGAACAACGTGTTCACCTAACTTTATCTAATTGACTTTTAGAAGAGCACTCCAACCAAAAAGAGCAAATACAAATTGTTTTTAAATCTTCACAGAAGAATTGTCAAAATAGATTGTGCTCTAGGTCATAAAACAAGTTTTTATAGATTTGAAATTATTCAAGTAACACAAACTATGTTCTTTGAACAAAATGGAATTGAATTAGAAATCAATAACCAAAGGACCTCTGAAAATATGTACCACATATCTGAAAACTAAATAACCCTATTCTAAATAACCCATGGGTCACAGGGGGAAAAAAAAGGGAAAAAAGAAAGTGTTTTGAAGTGAATGAAAAATAAAACATAACAAATCAACATTTATAGCCTTCTAGAAAATCAAAATGAAGGGTATATTTTTCCAATTTATTCTATAAATTAAGTATTATTCTGACACCAAAACCAGACAGCGGTGGACATTACAAAAAAACTACTGAAAATTAGTGAATGTAAGTGGAAATATTTCATTAAAATAAATAAAAGCAAATCAAATCCATTGACATATACAAATATGTCATGATAAATTAATTTTATTCCAAGAGTGAAATGTTGACTTACACTTCAAAATTTAAGCAAGATACTTGAACCATTTTTTGAAAACTAATAAAAGAAACATGTATAATCCTTTCAATACAGAGGGGAAAAAAGTAATTGACATAATCCCCAGATCTACTGCTGGTAAAAATTCTTATCAAATTGTAAAAAAAGAAAATAAAATTTTCAACCTATTAAAGGACATCTATGGAAGATCTAGGTATAACATCATATGTAATAGTAAAAGACTGAATGCTTTCTTCTTAAGAAAACCACAGGATAAGGGCTGGCCCATGGCTCACTTGGGAGAGTGTGATGCTGATAACACCAAGGCCATGGGTTCGGATCCCTATATAGGGATGGCTGGTTAGCTCACTTGGGAGAGTGTGGTGCTGACAACACCAAATCAAGGGTTAAGATCCCCTTACCAGTCATCTTTTTTTAAAAAAGAAAAGAAAAGAAAACCACAGGACATCTGCTTTTAAAACCTTTAACACTCCACTGGAGTGTCTAGCCAGTGTAATTAGGCAAGAAAAAGAAACAAATGCATCTAGATTGAAAAGATAGAGGTAAAATTGTCCTTATTTACAGATGAAATAAATATTTATGAAGGAAATATCAGGGAATAAAAAAATTATATCTAATAAATGAATTTAGCAAAGTTAAAACATGAAAGAAAATCAATATTCAAAATTAGTTGTATTTGTGTACACTAGCAATGAACAGTCAGGTAAAATGTCATTTACAATAGTACAAAATACAAAATACTTAGGAATAAATATGATATGAGATGTCAAAGACATACAGTGAAACTACAAAACATTGATAGAAATTAAGGGTTGGTAAATATTGTGAGTTAATGAAGTGCTCATGGGTTGGAAGGTTTAATATTGTTAGGACATTGTATTAGTCTCCTTGGGCTGTTATAGTGAAACTACAAAACATTGATAGAAATTAAGGGTTGGTAAATATTGTGAGTTAATGAAGTGTTCATGGGTTGGAAGGTTTAATATTGTTAGGACATTGTATTAGTCTCCTTGGGCTGTTATAAAAAAAAGTCCTACAAATTAGGTGATTTAAACAACAGACGTTTATTTTCTCTGAGTTCTGAAGGCTGGAAGTAGTAGATTAAGGTGCGTGCAGGGTTGGCTTCGTTTAGGCATATTTTCTGGGCTTGTAGATGTCTTTTCTACCCACTGCGTGCTAAGGTGGTCTTTCCTCTGTGCTTGTAGAGAGAGAGAGAGAGAGAGAGATCTCTGCTGCCTCTTCTTCTTACTGAGGACTCTAATCCTATCAGATTAGAATTTCACTTTTATGACATTATTTAACCTTAATTACTTCCTTGAAAACCCTATCGCCAAATACAGTCCCACTGAATTATCAATGTTCTAACTAAGAATTTTGAGGGGACACAATTCAGTCCATAATAGTTATCAATTCTCCCAAATTGATCTATGGGTTAAATGTATTTCTAATCAAAATCCTGATGGGTGCTTTTGAAAAATATTACAGGAGTACATCAAAAGTTCATGGAAAAATAGAACTGAAAGCTAGTACAAATCTGTCCATGAACTTTTTGCAGTATCTTGTACAGACTGATTCTAAAATTCATATGGATTTGCAAATAACTTAGAATAGCCAAAATGACATTGAACAAGAAGAATAAATTTGAAAAGCTAACTCTATCTGATTTCAAAACTTGTTATAAAATCATAGTACTAACTACAGTGTAGTATCAGCATAAAGATGAACCCACAGATCAATGAAATCGAATAGGGAGTCCAGAAATAGACCCACATAATATTTACAAGTGATTTTTGTCAAAGATGCAAAGAATTCACTGAAGACAGAATAGCCTTTTCAACAAATGGTGCTGAAACAATTGGATACACTTCTATGAAATAATAAACTTTAATGTACACCTCATACCATATTCTAACGTGAACTCAGAATTGATTATTTCTAAATGTAGAATCTAAAACTACTAGAGGAAATTATAGAGGAAAAAACTTTGGCTTAAGCAAAAACATTTGTTAGATGTGACACTAAAAGCATAATCCATCATAAAAATAATGATAAACTGGACTTCATTTAAAAGAAAAAAAGTTTTGCTATTTGAAAGATAGTTTGGATGACAGAAAGGAGCCAAAGGCTGAGAGAAAAAAAATGTATATAGTATATCTGATAAAGGACTTGAATATATGAAGAATTTTCAAAATTTAATAACAAGAAATATCAGTAAAATATGTTAAATGGGAAAAAGATGGACAATTCACAGAAGAAATAATATCTATAACAAGGAGAAGTGGTAGATTTATGTGTATTCACCCTAAGTGACTAAAGAGTCATGAAGTATATGCATGTGTTGAAACGAAACACTGTATGCCACAAATATGTACAAGCAAATGTTAAAATACTTTGAATAAATAATAAAAAGGAAAAAGAAAAATGGTCAACATCATTGGGCATTAGAGAACTATAATTTAAAACCATATCACACTACTAGTGCATACTTCTTAGTACGACAACAATTTTTAAAAAATAGACTATATTAGGAGGCATTGAGGATATGCAAGAATTTTAACTCTCATACACTGGTAAGTGGGAACAGAAAGTGGTACAACTTCATTGAAAGGCAGCTTGGCAGTTTCTTAACCTACCATAAGATGTAGCCATTTCACTTCCAAGTTTCTACTCCCCCTCTCAAAAGTAAAAGCATATGTTCATAAAAAAAATCTGTATACAGAAGTTCAAAGAAGCTTTATTTATAATATCTCAAAGCTGTAAACAATCTAAATATCTAACAACCCAAATATCTAACCCAAATTTTGGAATGTCCATGCAATGGAATACTACTATGTAATTAAATAGAAATGAGCTATTTATACATGGTAAAACTTGAATAAATTTTAAAATAATTTTGCTAAATGAAAAAGCCAGACAAAAAAAAGTTTGCATAGTGTGGGATTCCAATTATATAAATATCTAGAAAATGCAAACTAATCTGTTGTGACAGTAAGCAATCCATGTTGGTCTTAGGATGAATGTGGGATAAAGGTAGGAAGGAGGAACTATTTCAAAGGGATGCAGATAACCTTTGGGGCAGATGCAGATGCTTATTATCTTGATCGTGGTATTAGATTTATGACTGTATACTCATGTAAAAAATGATCAAATTATGAAAATTAAAAATTTACAGTTAAGAGTATGTCATTTATTTTACCTTAATAAATCTGTTTAACATCATGCTTGAATTATTGGTATAAAGTTAACTTAAACTTTAAATGGAGAAAAATTAGGCACAATAGACTTGAAATCTTTTTTGTGGGAAAAAATTTGTAATAAAACAGCATTATTATGTTGAGATTGCAACTCTAATTTTTAATTAGAATGCAGTAAATATATACCATGTTTTTAGCATCTCCCAAATCACTGAACATATATTACTTAAACTTAACCTGTACTACAACAAAGATTTTATTTTCTCTTCACAATAGTTTCAAAATTTAGAAATAATTTATTCACTTTTTGATAGAGCTAAGTACTTTAAACTATTTTGATTTTATTATATATTTGACTTCACTGAATTTCTTTGTTGTTTTATCTTATTACAGGACTGTATCATTTTATTTTTCTGAAGTCATACTCTAACAAAGGCAAGTTGGAAAATAATTTTGAAACTTGTAACTATAATAGTATTAATATACTACTTTATGGAAAATAATTGTATTTAATTCTTTAAAAATTATTAATTTGTGTTTAATTTTAACATAAAAACTAGAAAATATTTCAGTAATAATGTGTTTATTTATCCACCTTCTGTAAGTTTTACTGTAGTCACTGTGTTTCTGATTTGTATAATTTTCAACAATTATAAGGCTAATTTTATCCCTTGAAGACAGAAAACAATTAGAGAAGTTAATGTGATTTGAAGCTCTTCGATAAAATTCTGAGGAAATCTGTCATTGCTGTTCTCTTAAAATGGCCCCTAGAATTCTTTTCTTCCCTATATGTGCATATTACTTTTTACATCAGGAAGTAATGTTCACTTTCCCCTTACACCTGATCTGGCTCTGGATCTTCTTGGTCAAGTAGAACGAGGTAGATGTGACATTCTGAGACTTCTCAGACCAGACCCTAAGAGGATGTAACAGCTTCCACTATCATCTTTCATCCTTTCATTGCTTGCTTCTAGGATACTCTCTCCTGGAATTAGTGACTAAATCAAATGGAGAAACCCCGCAGGGGAGAACTGAAAGCCTTGGGTTGACAGTCCCAGATGACATCCAGCACCTATAGACAGCCATGTGAATATTCCACCTTGGACTAAGAATATTACAAGGTATGATTAACTTTAAAGGACATGTATAGCCACATTCCAGTCCAGAAATAACTTCCTAGCCAGTTATAGTTGTACCTACCATTTTTAACTTTAGAGAGTAAAAGACATTCGGCATCTTACAATGTGCCATTTTAGAAGGCAGAGAAGCCAAATATTGCCTCCCGCATATTCTGCACTCTATGAAAACCTTACTTACTAAGGTGCTTTAAGTTCTCTCTCCTGTTTTTGTACTATCAGCACGTACTCTTTCTCAACCCCCTCCATATGATCTTGCAGTGCTCTGACCCACCCTACGTGAGATGTGCAAGTGATAGCTAAGCAGTTATAATTTCTTGCCAAGAAAGGTTTTGACTCTTCTGCAGAGTAGTTGATCTTTGCGTTCCTGACCAAAGACTTCTCCTCTGGATGGAAACTTACTTTCTATGCACCAAGCTTTGATAGATATGTGCGGCTTGGAAAGAAAGGAGGGTCTGCTCAATGAATGGAAGTCAGACAAAATAATACTGAGCCTAACTACTCTCACTTGGAGTTCTCCTTGACAACAACTTTATATTTAATACCTATGTGGCCTTCAGGTAAATGTTCTGTTTTCTATTGGATGCAAAAAATCTAGAATTTTATTGCTACTACATGCAGAAGAGCACTACTAGAAATTAAACAAATTGAAATTTGGAAGGGTTTAGAGTGTAAAGGAACAGACCAATACATAAATGGAAATTTTATATATGAAGCAAGAGACTGTTTAATACAGGATGAAGTACCTAATTCTGCATGAAAAAAATTAGTAGTTTGTCTCCACTTTACACCATACCAAAAATGTTCTGCAAGCATGACAGCAAAACATTAATTCTTTGAAAAGGGAGAGATTTCCTATGGTAAAACAACAAAAGTGTAAACTAAAGGATTAATAAAATAGTAAATTTAAATATACTAAGATTGAAATTTTCCATTAAGCAAAATTTACATATGACAATTTAAGATAAGCCAGAAAGTGAGATGAGAGGTTTGCAGCACATATAAACAAAAAGTATTAGTATTTATAATATGGAAAGAAATTCTCCAATCAATAAGAAAACAATAAGTGTTATAATAGAAAAATAGTCAAAAGATATAAAAATAATTAGTAACCAGGGAAACACAGAATAAAACTGTAATGTATATAATTTTTAAACCCAGAGGGGTAAATTGAGACATCTGACAGTGAGAAGATTAGGATCAACAATTTTTCTTCTGAAATAATTATTTCCTCAAATACTTTCAGGAAAACTGACAAACTAATGCAAAATTACTCCATTCAGCAATTCATCTCTCAGCCCATGTTGTTTTCCATATTTAACCTTAAAATAAAGTTACATATTTCTTCTCTTATATTTTTCTTTAACACAAAGTGACATCACTTCAAAGCTTGAAGGCTGAAATCTCTTGTTATATCAAAAATATTTATGTGGACAGCTGTAGACTCTGCTAAACATAATAAATGTCATTTTAAATGCACAATATTATTTATTATTTCACAGCCAAGGACACTGTTGCTGCTCTCCTAAACCCATTTTACTGGGTCCCAACATGATCCCCGCCCTCTTGTGAGACTTGACTGCTAATAGCTCTCAGCTCTCCCTTTCCAGAACCACCTTGCTGAGAGGTTATTGTATACACATCCATCCCTCCTGGAGCAGTCTGCAGCTAACTGACTTGGGGTAACAAAAGACAAGCCACTTGCCACCAACTCTAGTGCAATTCTTGTCCCAGAGTTATGGAGGGATCTGCCTAAGTGCATGTCATCATAGGCTCTGCTTTTAGGAAACCCAACCTAAGCCAGTGGTGCAGGAGTAGTCCTAGAATGGTATTATGGGTTATACCACTTACTGGCCAGCTGGCAATGAGGACTCCATCACCTGTGGTGGAATCAGCATCTGCTTAATAATTGGTAGTATCTTACATTGTGAGCAGGTGTCATTGCCTGTACCCACATTAACCTAAAAATAGCAGCATCAAAAATTGCAGAAAAGTCATCAGTAGCTTGAAAGAAAATCAAACAGAAAAGTCTTTTAATACCTAGAAACAAATGGTTATGTAATGAGATTGGAGGATGTGGTAATCATAAACTTTGGGAGTCAAAAGTAGGTTAGTATTACCAAACATGTAAATCAGGGAGGGCCCTATTTATCGCATTAAGAGATAAATTTCAACTATTTATTATATTTTATGTTTAATAATCATGGTAGTTGTACATATTTATTCTACTGTCAATTGTGTACTAAAAGTAATTTTGTTAATTTGTTGTTACTATATATGTAGATGTAACCTTCAATCTACAACTGCTCCTTATGTTTCATAGACAATGAAATTTTCACTGGTCTTGACATGACATGCTTTT
>NW_007734387.1:62760-63421 GCF_000696425.1 Galeopterus variegatus | reverse complement strand
CATTAAGAGATAAATTTCAACTATTTATTATATTTTATGTTTAATAATCATGGTAGTTGTACATATTTATTCTACTGTCAATTGTGTACTAAAAGTAATTTTGTTAATTTGTTGTTACCATATATGTAGATGTAACCTTCAATCTACAACTGCTCCTTATGTTTCATAGACAATGAAATTTTCACTGGTCTTGACATGACATGCTTTTCTAAGTGTCTGGAAAGTGCCACCATTTTTCACCAGACAAACCATAACTCTTCTTTCAAAGCTCACTCCAAAAGCACCTAATCTTTGCATTTCCATTGCAGGATTAGTTCTGTTCTATAATTTATCTGTTTGCATGTCCCACTCCTATATTCTTCTTTACTTAGAAATTTATGAATGCCATAAATGCCTTTGCATTTTGGGAAGACAAAGTCATTTATATTTATGAAAATATGCAAGGAGAACAAAACTGGACTTTCAAAGATGAATTGAAAAATAAAAAGAGGTTTATAAACTCAAGAGAATCCTTCAATAATCATAAAGGCTCACAACATTAACCCTTTTAATCCTTAAAGTTATTTAAGGATACAAGTAAGGGACACATCTGTTTACTAAGTTAGAATGACTCTTTCAACTACTGCATACCATGAATTGTATCCTGTTGTAATTTTTTTTT
>NW_007734387.1:50307-62737 GCF_000696425.1 Galeopterus variegatus | reverse complement strand
TTTAGTCAATAAAAAGAGGTTTATAAACTCAAGAGAATCCTTCAATAATCATAAAGGCTCACAACATTAACCCTTTTAATCCTTAAAGTTATTTAAGGATACAAGTAAGGGACACATCTGTTTACTAAGTTAGAATGACTCTTTCAACTACTGCATACCATGAATTGTATCCTGTTGTAATTTTTTTTTTAACATTTAATGTTAAAGATCCAGGTACAATCTCTACTTATCAGAGAATGTTTTATAGACTTCGTTATATTGACTAAACGAATTTATTTTGAGAAAAATGCAGCATTAATCCCTAACATGTACTTTTTTATAGTTTTTGTTTGTTTTTACTACAAGAATAAAAAGCAAAAAAAAAAAAGTTGTATGAAGAAAATTATTATATCTCCCTCAACTTTTACTCTATTAAATCAAAATGTCGGCATTGCAGCCCGTTGTAGCAGAGATTGCTGTGAGGTACATAAGCTGACATACTTAGCTAGAGGAAAAACAGTATCCTCCTAATAAAGGTAAATATGAGAAGTGAAGAGATAAGAGACAAATAGAATCTTTGGGTGGAAAATGTGTAGATGTTACTATCTGGTGCATTTACACTGTTTAAATTAAAGTTCAGTTTTACAGCCATAAGGGGAAATAGAACTGACAGACTTTCATTTCAAAACTGGGACTGCAAAACTTGGAATATCTCTCAGAGTTTAATTTGCAAAGATTTGAAGTCTATTCTTCCTAACACCGACCTGTTGCCAATACCAAAAAGAATGTTAGTACGTATAAGACAGGAGCTAAACAGTGACGGTGTCATCATTGCAGGCTTGCTCATGCCCCTGCCCCACCATATAAAACATTGTTAATTACGCTTTTTCTTTCTTTCTTTTTTCTTCCTGAGATGCGAAGTGGGCTGAGGGATGTTGAAAAAAATTAAGACTGAGAGCAAGGCAGGCAGACAGCCAAGAAAATCAGAAATATGCATACTTTGTTTCCTGACCTTGAATTTTGCTTACCTCAATTACACCAGAGTATGGCAGGCACATCCTGAAAGCTATTAAAATCTATTAATTTATAGTCTTAAAATGCCTTCTACCATAGTATTATGAAGACTTCAGCAGGACTTAAAGTTAAGATGGCAACTCCCTATAGGCTCAATGTAGTACAATGTGGAATAATTCATTTCTTTGACCAAAACGAATTCTCATTATCTTTTAGGTGCAAGTTATAATTGTTTGTATACATGTTTTTACATTCATTTAGAATAAAATTTAAAACATAATACAATAAGTGCAGTTTTAAAAAAGGAAAACAAAAGTTTTTTGTTTGTTTTATCAGCGAACACATTCTGAGACCCACAGACCTTCCCGCTCAATAGTCTACAATGAAATTGGGTAGGGTAGTTTGATAGGGTAACGTGTATTCAATGTAAAGGTTGTGAATTTTAGTCGAAATAGCACAAATACCACTGATTTTGGATTTCAGTCTTGCTGTAACCAAGCTTGCTATTTATATTAAGCCATTTAATTTCTTAGAGCTTGTTTCCCCATCCATTAAATGAACAGATTAGAATACTCACCCAAATATCCTCTAAGTAAAAACATCATTACTATAGAATCTGTCCAAAGCTAGTTAAAATAAATTTGTTGTGTCAAAAAATTACCCAGTACTTGGAAATAGACAGAGATTATTGGATATTTACGGTGCAGTGCTGGTCCTGACTTTTTTGTTTTCCTGGAAAATTTCCAGCTGTGTAGTGGCAGAGGTTAATTCGTATTTTTTTTGTCTACTAGCGATGCAAATAATCTCTGTTCAGTGATACAGATAACCCAGAGATTGTAGTTTATGTCCCTGTTAAATATGAACTAGTTTTCTATCTAACCAATCTTTTCCCAATATTTGTTAATCTAGAAAGCCAATGAATGCAACAAAGTTTAATAATGCCTGAGATACACACAATTAAAGGGTGCTAGAGAAACACACAGGAAACACAACAAAATTGTCTGAGTTGAGGCAAAATACTGGTGGTGTGACAAAGAGTCTTGCCCAAGAGGAGAAATTTGAGCTAAGATTTCTTGGTTAATAGATGCCAATGGGTCGGGCCGGCCCGGTGGCGCACCGCTACAGTGCGCCGCTTGGGACGCGCGGCGGTGCTCCCGCCGAGGGTTCAGATCCCACATACAGACCGGTTCCCGCTCACTGGCTGAGCGAGGAGCGGGGGCAACACCGGGGGTTGCGATCCCGTTGCCGGTCCGGTCCGGTATGGGCGCGACACTGAGGGTTGCGATCCGATGCTGGTCACGAAAAAAAAAAAATAGATGTCAATGGAGCAGATGGGGAAAACAATACAGTGTTCTTGAGAGGGTGAGTAACAGTGACAAAACCATGGAAACATGAAAAAGGAAATCACATGACAGGACTATAAATTATTCAGTGCATCCAGTTCATAAAGCACTATGGAGTTAGGAACATAACTTGAAATTGTAATCAGTAAAATTATATGTATATTTTACAAAGTTTAATTTAGCTACAGTTTAGAGGAGAGATTGGCTTCATTTGACTAGAGACAAGAATAGCAATTAGGACTTCAGTATCCTGGAGTCCATCTGGGCTATTGAGGACCATAAGAGAATCTGCAGCAATGAAGAGAAGAGGATCTATTTGTAAGACTTATAAATGGTATAATCAACAGAAGTAACTGAATTTGAGAGTGCCAGAAGATTTAGGAAGCTCGGTTTTAGAAATGTTGATTTTGAGAAGCTTGTGATATAACTAGGTAAAAGAGAGTTTATAGCTGATATAGTTATTCAGCGAGTTTTTCCAGTATCGTCTACATTAACTAGTGTTGGCAGGCTCTCAATATGGTTTATTTGTATCTTTAAAACATCTATAAATATTAAACTGGGGACAATAAATCTAAGGCGAGTTCATGTTTATAACAGTCTATTAACATTGTTCATCACAGTAATAGGAGAAAGGAGGAAGATTCTTGTGACTATGAATACAAGAAATAAATAAAATAAAATTCTATTCCAACTCATGATAAAAAATAAAAGTAAAAAATACTTACACAAAGTATTTCATATGATATGGAGACCCTACCAAACCACATAGCAAGTATTGTATTTAATTGTAATGTACAGTGATGTGTTGTGTTTCATTAGATTAGAATCTGACCTTAAAAATCTGTAATGAGTCCTGCATACCATTACTCTTCAACAGTGCATTAGTGTCACAATCGAGTGAAATTATTGTAAACAATAACTACTGGAATATCAGCATTAGGAAATTAGAAATAAATAATAATTAGTCACATAAAATATGATTGTTGACACAAAACTTAAGGGAAAGTGCAGACAAATCATTGAAAATAATAAGATAGTGAAGCAAAGACTGTATATGTCCACATGCAAAAATCAACATAAAACCTTTATAAAAATAAATTATAAATATTCAAAGTTAATAAGTTTTATATTTATAAACATAACAAAAAGAATAAGTGTACAGCAAAGGATATAAAACTACCAAAACACATTTTTATATGAATATAAATAAATGAAGAGGAAAGCAAAATACAAGCACAAAAACCTAATTGCTCCTCAAGTTAATCAATGATATTTCAATTAAAAACTCACCTGGATTTTTTGTTTTGTTTTAGTGGAATTTGATAAGCTGATTTTTATTTTATTTATTTTTGTTTTGAATTTTCAGTTTTATTTTAACTTCTCAATATACATTGTAGTTGAATTTCATGACCCTTTACCCATTCCTCTTTCTCCCCTTCCCCACTACCCCCACATCATATCTTTTCACTTTTCTTAACATATTCAAGGAATTGTTATGATTGTTGTGTCTTTTTCCCCCCACACCCTTTATTTGTTTATGTTTATTTATTTATTTTTAGCTTCCACAAATAAGTGAGAACATGTGGTATTTCACTTTCTGTGCCTGACTTGTTTCACTTAATATAATTTTCTCTAAGTCCATCCATGTTGCTGCAAATGGTAGTATTTCATTCTTTTTTATAGCAAAGTAGTATTCCATTGTGTAGATAGACCACAGTTTTCTTATCCACTCATCTGATGATGGACATTTGGGCTGGTTCCAACTCCTGGCTACTGTAAATAGTGCTGCAGTAAACACTGCAGTACAGGTATCCCTTCAACATCATGATTTCCTTTCCTCTGGGTATATTCCTAGCAGTGTCCCATACACTGTTGGTGGGACTGCAAAATGGTGAAGCCTTTATGGAAAATGGTTTGGAGGTTCCTCAAACAACTACAGTTGATCTACCATATGACCCAGAGAAGATGATTTTTAAATGTATATGAGAGAGCAGAGAGCTTAAAACATCTAAGACAATTTTGAACAGAATTTAATGCTAAATATATCCTTCTTGATATCAAGACTAAAAGTAAAACTGTACTAATTAACAGTCTTGGTTGGTGCAAGGGTAAATGAGTATACAGATAGAAATAATTAAGGACATCAAGAGAGATCATATTATATAAGTACAGATCCTTGAAATATAAGAAAAGAAGCACTGCAGATGGGTGAGAAAATACACCAGGACAATTTATTAGCCATATGAAGAAACACTGTGTTACTATCTTAAACCACACACAAAATCAATTTTGAGTAAATTCTTATATACTTATCTTTATGATAACAAAATACAAAAGAGTTTTTTACTGAAAACATACAAAATAAAAGCATTGTTAAATTTAATTGCATTATATTTTTAAAGTTCTATTCATTCAAAAATACCTTTAAAAAGATCTATCAGATTAGATACATGATATTTTTAGCGCATTTATAATGAACAAAATGTTACTATTTAAAACTATAAAGAACTTCTACAAACTAATGTAAAACATATAAAACCCAGTGCAAAATTAAGCAAAATATATAAATACACAATTTATAGATGGAGAAACATGATGCCAGTAAACATACCAAAAAATATTTAACTTCCCTGGTAATTAGACAATAGCAATTAATTCACAAAGTTATGCATTTGAAACTCCTCAGAAGGCTTTAAAGGTTTAAAGGTTTAAAACATCATTTTTCTCAAGAGTGTGAAGGAACAGAAAATCTATTAGGTTTTTGATGAAGGTGTAAATTGGACAATCACTTTGGAGAACAACTCAGCAATATCAAGTAAAGATCACATTGCTAAGTAGTACTCTAGAGAAACTTTGGGAAAACAATTGAAACATGTGCAAGAATTCTAACAGTATTATAATGGTTAAAAATTGAAATCAATATGTATGTTTATTAATATTTAGTTATAAAATTAAATAAAGTTTGCTAAATTCATAACATAGAACACTGAGCTGTAGTGCAAGTGAATGGACTACAGCTTCATCTATCAATAATAGGAATATTTGAAATTTTTTGAGCAAAAAATATAAGTAAATTGAAGTATACATGAAGAGTCTAAAAGCATGCAAAACAATATAAGTACTTTCAAGATAAACGGGTACTAAATTTATAAGGCTAGCATGGGAACAAAACATACCAAATTCAGAATGATGCCTACTTTCTAAGTGACAGAGAAGGGCTGTGGTTGCAGAGAAGTGTAGAAGGTATTCCTGTTCTGTTTATAATTTTTGTTTTTTTAAGCTTGGATTTTATTTATCATAGGTATTTATTATATTATGCATCATACCTTTTATGTCTGAATTATTTCATAACAAAAAGAATAGTTTAAAATTCTTAACCACAACTTTTTACACTCCTTTGTTGTTTCATAAATATTTAAGTGATCGTTTTCAAAATAGATTGCAAAGTGCTTTATAAATAAAATGTGTCCATTTGGAAAGAAACCCTAGCTCTTTATCACCACCATAACAGGGTGGAAAAATGTTATGTATTTTCATGAACACTCACACATGCCAATACACCTATAGTCTCCCTTGCATTAAAATACATTTGGTGGTAAAGTTCTAGTACCTGTCATATGAAGAAAATTAGTAGAATAGACTGATTTTGAAAGCATTCTGCAATACTTTCGTTATATGAATAACATTTTTTTGAATTTAGAAGAGTAATTGTAATGGTATCAAATTGTATTATAATGATGGCACTATCATATCAGATATATATCTTCCATTTAGCTGTAAAACACCAAACATTACAAAATAAATTCTATGATTTAAAGTTTGTTTAAAATTATTTAGTGTCAGAGTCACAATGTAACCCACATATTTTAGTCATCCATTCAAGTATTTATTGAACACTGACCATGTGATAAGCCCTGTTACATGATTTTGATATCACAATCACTAGAAAAAAATCAACGAATACACTTATTCCTTAGTGAAAATAGGCAGCCAAAAAATATATAAACAATAAAAAAATTACTTCTAGTCATGATAAGCCTTATGAGGAAAAATAAAATAGAGTCTAAGGAAAGAGTATCAAAGGCACGGTCTGTGTTGGACATGGAAGGCATCACAAGAAGGTTACGTTTGGTTTGTAACCTGAATAATGAAAATGAGCCACCTGTGAGAACTGGGGTAAAGGAATTTTCAAGAGTGGAACCAGATTTTGCAAAGCTCTGAGAATTGGAGAATTATAGCAGTTTTATAGAAGAGAAAGAATTCCATTATAGAAGATATGAGAGGTAAGCACGAGCCAACTAATCTCGTGTGATATAAGAAATTGCAGTAGAATGTCTCTTGAGAGTTCTAAGATGAGTCATGTAATCTGATGTACGTTGCATTGTAAAGATGTTGCATAGGTGACGATGCAGACAGGTAATGAGAGCTTCTGGGAGGGGTTCTGGAGTGGCCTGTGTAGATGATGGGGCCAGAGGTCTAGAAAGTCTGGAAGAACAAATGGGAGAAGTGTCTGTAGTCAACAGAACTTGCTGTTTTCTTAAAAACCAAGTTTATTAGTTAAACCAAAAATAAGGTGAGCCTTAGGAATTTTACTTAATTGACAATGTGATGTGGTGGTCATTAAGTGACCAAAAAACCCAAAAAACAAAAAACAAAACCCTAGTATATGAGTGGGTTCAAGGGGAAGGAATTTAAGGTTTTGTTTTGTTCTTTTGAGTTTAAGATTTTCAAATTGAAGTGATGTGGGTTTAAGTGGTCATCAAACCAGTGGCCACAGGCAGGTGAGAGGATTGATAATATAACATCAGGTGATACAGAGTAAAAGACCTTGCATGGGAGAAATAATTTCAAGTTAGAGTACAGGTTGTACTTTAAGTTAAAAACTATTCAGAAGTATGTGTAATCTTGTCTAATTACTTGGGTCGTTCTTTTTAAAAGCCAATTCTAGCAAGATAATTTTATGGGATAAAATGGAAGGGAGTAAACTACAATAAGATTTTGCATTATATTCCATAACAGTGTGCAATTAGAAACAACATTAGCTGAAGCTATACAATACGTAGATAAAGGTTATGAATTTAAAGTTTCTCTTTGGACAACTGCAGACGTATTTCAAACATTCTTCAGTTGCTAAAAATGCTCTGAAACAATTAACTGCCTCTTCTGACACAGACTGATGGGAACCAAGGAAGATAAATAAATAACAAAATCTAATGATAGAAGAAGAGAATATAGGTATTATCAGGACAGAAATAATACCCTTAGCTGCACATAGTCAAATATATTATAAATAGATTGGAGAGATCAAGACTGTCATTCTATACACCATCTGCAGCTCATTGTTTTCCATTCATGCATAAACTAATTTTTCCAAATATTTTTTATTCCATAAAGACATTGATATTTATTCTCAAATCTTCGTTATCATTCTAAACGTCTGAATTTAGACAATAAAAACAAAAAAGTGTAGATACTGCTATATAATTAATTTTACCTGATTTTCATGACCCGAGCTGACATTTGTAAGAAAATTTTGCATGTTATGTATGAGACAAGTACAGTACCAGTATTTCTTATAGAATGGAGACTCACTAAGGTAGGATCTTCTTCTCACCCCTGCTCCTTAAAAACAGTAGTAACTAGTTTACTACTCCCAAAAATCCCGGTACAGTTCTACCAATCTTCAATATATCACATGGTTGACCATTTACATCCTGGTCTTTTTCTCCTTTGCCTTCTTAAAATCTTTTGTCTTTCACATTAATTCTGTCTCAGTGAACCTATTCCATGACTATACGCTGAGTTGTTCTGTATGTGAAATTATCAATTTAGATTGATAATGCACATGATAAGAGATAAATAATGTCAGCCATTTACATTATTATATAACATTATTATTTCTACTGCCATCAGTTTGTTGTACTTATCTATCCCATTATTCTGTCGTTCTAGCTTACTTGTTCAAGCTATAGTATTCTTCAGCCTGATCAGAAAAGGCAGTCTTGAGCCTTTATTTTAATACCTTCCCCATCAGCCTCTTCCAGTCTTCAGATCCTTCCCTAAGCAACCTGGACACATGAATTCTGTAAGCCTGGATCACAGGGTCCATATTGTCAACTGCTGTCAGTACTCTTTTTCGTCATGGGGATGAAAAATAGGATTATTCCAAACTATCACTTTCCCCATTCTTTTATCTTAGCTACTCCTAGAGTAAACAAAAATGTGTACTTGGGAAGTTTATGTTCCCATTTTCACCATGTCACTCTTAAAACACAGCAAATGGATTCACCTACTTCATAAGGTAAAAAAAGAAAACAATCATAAAGAAACCTTTGCCATGTAAGTCTTCAAATCTGCAAATAGAGAATATATTATGACTGTTGTAAAAATAGATTGTAGAGCTGGATTGTCCCGGGTTCAATTCCATTCTTTACAACACACTATTTTAAAATCTCTAGGACTCAATTCCCAAGAGTTCCCAAACTTCAAAATGTTTGTGATAAAATGGAATTAAAAGATAATGTGACCAGGTAATTTATAAGTAAATGACATTTGTTGCTTACAGTTTTAGAGGCTGGGAAGGCCAAAGTCCAGGGAACACATCTGGTGACAGCTCTGTCCTGGTGGTCACTACAGTGATTCAGGGTATTGCATTTCAAAATGGTGGAGCAGAGAGAGAAAGAAACTCTCATGTGCTCTCCTTTTAAAGCCCTCAGAACCACACCCATGACAAACATTATTAATCCATTCACTAGTCATGGTCCTCAGAATCAAATCACCTTCTCAAGGCCTCACTTTTCAAATACCATAATAGGATTTCCCACTCTCTTAATAGTCACAATGGGGATAAAGCTACTAATACATAAAACTTGGGGGCCACAATTCATACCACTTAATAAACACAAACTTAAGTAATTGATTCAGACAACTATTATCAATGGACATATTTTGCCGAGTAAAATAAGAAACTTGAAATTTACCAGGTGCCGACTTATCATATGACAAATTATTTTCCAGGTATGAGATAAAAACAATTTTAAAAAAATACAATTTTACAAAGGAGGGTATCAAGCTGTGACCACATAAATTCAGTTATAAGATTTAGCACCACTATAAGTAAACTCACGTTTGTCAATATCAAGCAATACAAAATATATAGCACCACCAATTAAATATTCTTGAAAAAAGTTAAATACAAATACAAGTGAAACTTTAGGTTGAACTTCTGGTTTACAGCTGAGAAAGGGATAACTTAAATGACAACATAAGGAAGCAACCTGATATACTCAGAAAAGGAGGCACTGTAGAGGACCATTTAAGTCCTCAGCAACTTAATGACCTAAAGAGAGAGAGAGAGAGATCAGGACTATTCTAGCTGGAAGGAGATTTTTTAAAAATGAAAGGTTTACTTTTTGAATGTTGAATTGAACAAATCAATTGTTCTTATTCCTTTTGAGACAATCACGGATATTTCCATAAGGATGGTATATTTGACAATGTTAAAGAAGGAAATTTGTCGGTGCAATAGTGGTCTTTTGGTCATGTAACAAAATAATCTAATTTTACAGACATGAAAGCTGAGCTATTTAGGAGTAAAATCGTGTCTTAGATTTGCTTTAAAATATTTCAGCAAAAGAATAATACAGATTAAGAAAATATAACCTAATATTAATAATTATTATAGCCAAATGGTAAATACATGAGGCATCTTTATATCATCTTCTCTATTATTATCTCTGTTTAAATATTCTTATAAGAAATAAATGTTTAAAAAATCATTTTTTACTCAGAATACAGGATAGCATCTATTTGTTACTGAAACTTAAAGTGTCTCTTTGGAATAAATATTCCTTAAAGGTACCAAATAGTATATCAAGAATCTTGAGTCTGACTTTAAATGATTAAGTCACTAATCACATTTATTTCAAGATCCTGACCTATGAAATTGTTTGCTATCGTGTTTTACTGAATACACCAGAGATTCAACATGGGAAAGGGAAGAATTCTAAATGTTCAGAACAAAAAGGAATTTCACCAAACAGCTAAAAAAAGTGGTGGGTAGGCTGGAGGAGTAAAATGTCCTAGGCTACCACTGGATTTTTGGCACCAAAGTCACATCACAAACAGCAGGATCCAGAAGTTAACACTGATGTCCACTAATTTTGCTACTTCACTTCTCAGAGCAGTCCCACAATCAGAATGCAGGGGTTTAGATGGTAGAACATGGTGACCATTGCCTGTAAACAACTACTTGCTCATTATTGCTGCATCCATTTAAATACAGTGAATACACATGATTTGCAGAAGATAACTCAGATCCAGAATGCTAACTTCAACTAAGACTGAGGCCATTTTTTTTTTGTAAAAAATACAGACACCTGCAGCTCAGGAGGTGTACAGAAAGAGGAGGGATAGGTCAAGAATAACTAGATAAAATCTGATCCTCTGAGATGGACTTGACAAGGAAAACAAAGTCAGAATAAAGAACTTGGAAAGAAGTATAGGACAAAGGGTGAAGTCCAGTGGAAAAAGTAGCACCACCAGAATTAAAACCAACTTTTGTTCAATTTTCTACAATAAATAATATCTTATTTAAAAGATAAGATCTGTCACTATGTTCCCTGTGTATCTAAAAGATTACTAACCTATTTGCTCAGTTTTGTTATTATTAAAATACTGTTTTTGCATTTTTAAGTTCTCATAAACAAGAAAAGCTTCCTCAAAAGTCCAAAGTCTCCTGGTTAAACTCATCTAAAAGTGACTATTTAGTGGTTGCTTTGTCAGAAAAAAAAAAACATGATTGGAAGAAGAAACCCTGAACACCAAAATACTGATTTGAGTGGTACAAACCAATAATTTTTCCAGATTTGCTTTTTACATCTTTTTACTCACAAATAGTAAGATACATTACAAGTTTTATCAAAGATCATAACATTAAATCTAAAATAAATCCTGCCCCCCTAACTGAAAGGTTTTCTTTGAGAATCAGTTTACATACAGCAGATCTACCAAACAGGTGTTGGAAAAATACAAAATTAATTCTTTCAGTAGCTTTTTTTGCCTTTAGAACAGAACCTGCTTATTGTATCAGCTTTACTGATAATCAACTGTTCTGCTCCCACTTTTGTAAACATCCTTGCTTATTGCNGCGAAATAAAATACCTGACTCTTCAACCCTCTGAGTGCCTACCGCTTCTCTGTTGAAGTCCCTTCTGTAACACAAGAATCATATTTGAAACACATAATTTATATTCTAAACTAATAAAGATAGTAGATATTTATTTATTATATATTTTTCTTATGGAAAATACTAGTCTGTATACTCCAACTTATAGAAGAGAGAAAAAGTGTAAGCTAACTAAAGAAGCAACTAAAGAATGATTTGTAAATTGCTCAAAACCACATCATATAATCCAGATATACCATGAGCTTAAATCTCTACTCTGAAATGATACTTGATTATAACATTTTTGAATTTGAAAAAAATATTATTTGCATGCAAGTCACTAGATTCTGTTAAATAAAATGTTCATAGTTTCATGCATAATTCATAAACTAAAATCAATATACAAATGATTTCAAGTGTGCAAGTGTTCAGGTTAAGATAATATGTCTGATTCTATCAGTTTTTAACTGTTTTGTGAGGATTCAGTAGATTTAGTACTTTTTCATGTCTTTCTAAAAGGATCCTGTGTATCTAATAAACAAAATGTTTTCTTAATGACTGTCCAAACACCAAAAGTGCCTTCTTCAAGACTCCCTCCTCCTTATAAAACTATTCCAAACTCAGGGGCTTCACAAGGCTTTAGCACTGCTGTAGAGCTAGGGCTAGGGTCTGGACCTCACAGACCCCTCGAGCTAGTTCACAAACCCTTTACATGCAGGTCTAAGAGCTAGGTAACCGGACAAAATGGTCTTTGGAGCCTTGGCTGAAGTAGGACTAGTCTTTATTCAGCCCACACACTTCTAAAAGCTGAAAAGTACAAAGAGAAACTCAGAAACTCAACTGCTACCACCAAAGTCCAAAGAAAAACTGAGCAGCTGCCAGCAGAGTAAATATGCTCTACTTTAAGAAGTCTGCTAGCCAGTTTCTG
>NW_007734387.1:46433-49808 GCF_000696425.1 Galeopterus variegatus | reverse complement strand
CTGAGCAGCTGCCAGCAGAGTAAATATGCTCTACTTTAAGAAGTCTGCTAGCCAGTTTCTGCTTCACAAACTGAAGAACACACAAAAGCAACAAAACTAAAAAGATACATGGGTGCACAGGTGCACTAGCTCCACCCACACGCAACTTGTTTACAAAGAAATGTGCTGCTCAACCCCCAACCAGACCGAAGCCAGGGAGCCTGACTAAATTATCCTATTTTCCCCACAACTGCCATACCATAATATATTCTAAAACCTATTTGCCTTGTATTTTATTTCTTCCATGCACAGGTAAATCTTTAAATAATGCTAAAAATGTTCCCAGATAACCTATATCTAATTTAATAGAAACTTTCCAAAACTCATATTTATTTTTCTTAAATTATTAAAGATGTAATGGAAATTCAGGAATGAGAAGCTATCCAGAAAGGTTGTCTTTAGGTAACCCTGATTTTAAGTTGATGTACAAACGACATGGCCTTTGGTGTCCACTTCTGTCCTTAGGACTAGTCCCACAGAACACGGCCATAATGCTGTTATTTGTTTCACCACTGAAGTACACGCACACTGCTCCAAAAACCACAGGCAGGAGAACTAGTCAACAGGCAAACCTCATCTTAAAAATAATTTTATTTATTTATTATTCAATAAACCTAGCCGAGCTGGGTTAATAGGTTTTAGAAGGTTTGCAAGTGTTTTAAGCACAACTAGTATACATTTTAGGATTCCCTTCAGGTTTCTGTACTTCAGATATTAATCACATTCTCTAAATAAAATAGCAAAATGTGTCTTTGAAATTCATTTCCTTAGTTGTCTCTTACATCCCAAATTTACTAATATGAATTGAGGCATAATTTAAAAGGTGCCTGGAAAAATGTAGCATATTTACCTTTTGTTTTTACAAACGTATTTAATTGCATTAAGTAAAATTAATAGAGTTTTTTGTTGTTCATAATGACCAAATCTGTGAGTTTTGATGAATTGTTAATGTAAAATGGAGATAGAATTTAACAGGGATGACAAAAAGGATCCCACATAACCTGAGGCTCCCTGTCTCCAGGGTACCTCAGTGGTCCAGTATGTCTACAGCAGTTTCCTGCCATTTACAGGTATTTATGTGCTAATGGATTGTGAGAAATTGGAGAAGTCCTGGGCAAGGGCTGTGGAGGACTGGCACATTGAAAGCTTAGAGCAGTGGCCAAATTGTCTGAAAATATATCAGTATTTTAACTGACTCATGTTGACTTCATTGGCACAAACCTGAAATCTCTGTTGGCACTTACTAATTTTTCATCTCTGGTTGTTATTTATTTTTGAATCTTGCCTTCCAGAAACTAGACCATTCTTACTTTATGCATTTATTTTTTATATAATTTGATTACACTTTGCAAATATGCTTAGAATCCAATATATTTTGAAGCTAAATTTTGGGATAAATTGTGGTCACTAAATGTGGTCATCGATTACTAATATTTAGCATTAAAATGTAAAAAAAAATGATTCAAGCAAGTGTAGTAAGATTTAGACAAGGGTGGCAAGAGAAAATGAATGACGTCATATAAAAACTTTGCAGAAAACTGAATTTGAGTCAGCATCATGTTCTAAATATACTCTATTGACATAAACACTTTCATGTAGGTGCCTCTGATATTCTGTTTTATAAAAGAAACACTATTTCAAAAACCATTAGTTAGCAATTTTTACATACCCAAATACGTAATTTGCAAAGGATTGATGTGTTTTCTCACAATTTTATAACCTTGTCATTATATCCACCACTGTAATTCACACCTACCATCATCCATTTCCAAGGTCATCAGAGTAGCACGTGGTATGACTAGCAGGTACTGAAGAAACTCAAGAATAGGGAAAATGGTATATTCAAAAAAGAAGAAAGTTAGAGCAGTTAAAGGAAATGCCATATGTCCAGAAAAGTTTTCCAGCTGCTGCTGTTTGGGGGCACATGTCTATGATTCATATCATATTCTGTTTTGTATCTAGGCATAAATCTCTTTTTATCTTTCCTGGTAGGGGTTTGTGGATCTTTGTGAAGTTATAAATTAATGTCTTTCATGAGTTTTTACAAATTCTTAGTTCTTATCTCTTCAAAGAGTACTTCTGTTCTCTTTATCCTCTCCTTTCTTTGTCTGAAAATCCTATTACATGTACATTACACCTTCTCAGTAGTCACTCCCAACTGTAATGATCAGAACAAAGCTCTTCTCTGTGTTCCAGACCCACATAAACGACGACATAAGCAACAGACCTTTACTAAAATAAATATTGAAGGGTTCTCTTTAGCACAAAGAAAATAACTCCAGATCAAAGCTGGGAGTTGAAAAAGGAATAAAGAATAAAGGGATGGGGAAAATATGTGGGTAAATGCAAATAAATATTATTGCTCATTGTCCTAGAAAAATCATGGGTTTCAGACCTGGAATAAAGGTGCCTTTATGCAGACAGGATTTTGATTTGGTGCCACCAGTTGTTGAGGGCTCTAGCAATAGGGCACCATTTAAAAATAAGTTTACAACTTCAGAGTGAGTCAATTTTCCATTGCCAATTTGTTAAAATTGTCGAGGTAAGAAAATAGCCTTATTCTGCTTCCACAGGTATACTTTTTCAAGTTTGGCATACTATTCAAATTCAACAACGACATAGATTTTAATGCAGTTTTTCAGAATACTGCCTTTTAAAAGTTCAGTTCTGTCTTTTGCCACCAGTTAATTCCACTATTATGAAATTCTGAAGAAAATTAAAAATATTTCCAATATTTCAACTTCATACAGAGTTTTCTCACACAGGGAATACTTCACAATATTTGGTTTGAAATAAAGGACATTTCATATTTTTAATCTGAATTCTATAAATGGTACCATCAATCATAAATGACCATGTACTTTTAAGAGAATCATGAAGTACAATTATAGGAGGGCTGTGCACTGGCATACGATAGGCATGATTCTGCTACACAGTAGGTAAAATTTTTATATTTTCCACTATTTACAGTACAAAAATAGCAATTAAATCAATATAGAATGTGACTACAAAACTAAGATTACTAAAATCTATAATGACTTAGGCATTTTTTTAAAAAATGAGATTACAATTTACCATAAAGAGAAAGAAATCACAAAATATATAAAAAATCAACAAGAAAAGGGATGATAAAGGGGCCGATCTCAAGGAGGAGGTGAGGCTCATGAAAATATTAAAAATATGTAATATAATTTGAGAGGGTCTCAGTTTAAAGGTTTGTTTTTTATGTTGTGTAAATAACCTATTTTCAAAACATCTGTGTCATACCATGTACATTCTACTGGCTGCCCTAAAATATTATGTGTCCTGTTCATGAAGAATTAGTTTTCCCCAGTT
>NW_007734387.1:45225-45880 GCF_000696425.1 Galeopterus variegatus | reverse complement strand
TTCCTCTTTATTATAAACACTGATACCTTTCATCTGAAAATTATAATTTATCATGTTGCTAAGCCTATCCTTATTAAGGCATTCAATATACTGAATAGGAAGCTAAGATCCTTTAGAGGGTTTTGTTGCTAAAACAGAGGGGTACTTCATTTGAATTATTTTCTTCTACTTACTCGCTATGTGTAAATCTATCTGTAATCTCTTTCGTGTTTGTCCAATCCATATAACTGGGTCTCTGTCTTACTCCTTGGTAAATATTCCTGTTGCCTCATTGGATATTTGTATGTCCAATCATACGTATAATTTCTGAAAAATGCCCAGGTAGCTGAAGAGTCACTCTGCCTTGATGATTGGATCCTGTGTGCCTTTTATCTTTGACTGTGTTATCAAAATTAATGGGCCTCTCAGATGTATATTGTGTCCCACATCTGATTTTAAGTATTAGCACTTTGTAGAGACTTCTGCACAACCCCAACCACTGGATCTGAAATTATTGGATTATGACACTGGTCTCAATAAAAGCTGGTGCTCGTTCACACATCGTGACTTAGACTGTGGGTTACTAAACTGTCTAGAAAATCAGTTCTTGGGCCAGCCTGGTGGCGCACTGCTACAGTGCACCGCTTGGGAGCACGGTGGCGCTCCCGCCGAGGGT
>NW_007734387.1:44264-45133 GCF_000696425.1 Galeopterus variegatus | reverse complement strand
ACTGAGGGTTGCGATCCGTTGCCGGTCATGAAAGAAGACAAAAAGGAAAAAAAAAAAAAAAGAAAAGAAAATCAGTTCTTTAGCTAAGGCAGTTACATTGGAATGATTTAGTTCATTTATCTTCTCCCACTACTAATGTCCCAGGCTGCCTCCTGAACAAGCCCATAGACATGATATAAGTGATTGCATCAACTATACAAACAACCATGAAAACTAACCCATGAAATCATGTAGTTATGTGCATCTTATAAGCCAGGGAGACACAATAGCAATGTCAGTTATTTATAAAATTTCTCCTATGTCAAAGGTGTACAATTCTCATTCCATTGTGGGATTTTTTTTTTTTTATTATTGACATTTTTTAGTTGAAAATGTCTGAAAGAAAAAATAATTCTAGAGGAAAGCTGTCAAAAACACTTGTGGTTTGCTATGACACTGGAATTTGCCCGAGTGTGGAGCATCAGGACACATCCTCATGACATGACTATGGACCACGGTACCCCCCACCCCCCACCCCAGTCACAATGCACAGTGCTGCTCTCAAAGTGGATGAGTCAACAGAATTGTTGACTTTCTTCTCCATGATGCAATTTAAAATAGTTCTTTTTTTCCAACTGTATGAAAAAGATCCTTTATTTCGATTGGCTCCCATGAATTTATTTATTTTTCAAAAGTAGACTGTTTATTGGTTTTTATGATTTTAAAAGTTTACAAGGTGATGTGAAAAGACATGAAATATTCATGAATATGAATCAACTCAGCACTGACTCCACTGACAGAGTGTCAAAACTCTAGGCAAGCATGTGCCATCTGGAACTGTAAAGTTGCCAAAAACTAAAAATTGCAAGGAAAATATTCCAAAGATTCAA
>NW_007734387.1:41150-43900 GCF_000696425.1 Galeopterus variegatus | reverse complement strand
ATCTGGAACTGTAAAGTTGCCAAAAACTAAAAATTGCAAGGAAAATATTCCAAAGATTCAAGCCAAAGCCATGAAACAGTACTTAAAGGCTTCCAAAAATCAGCTATAAAGGTTCTGCAAGAGTTCCTCAGTCATTATTAGATATGAGGTTAAGGGAACAAACAAACAAACATTTTCTATAACTGCTTTAATCAGAAATCCAGAGCTTGCGCTTTTTTTCTCTGGAGGACCATCAAGCTTTGACTGTGGCTGAAGATACAAACCAGGGCTGGGAGACCATTGATCTTGCAGCATGAATACAACTACATGCTGAAGTGCCTCTTGAGACTTTTAAATCCTGTATTCTGTCAATTTAAACATATCACATATATTTTTAACCTTAAGAAATTAATCAGGCTAACAAAAGAAGCTGAATTTAGTAAACCTTGCCTATAATAAAAATATATTTTACAAATTATAATGTAAGAAATAGCCTGAAAAAAAAAATCTCCCACTCTGACACCAACATTGCATATTTCCTCTGGCTCTTTAACATTTGTGAAATGTAACACAATGGAGAATTCTCTTCAGAAGAAACATTCTTTCAGTTACAGTATCTTTCTTCCCACCCCTGTACCCTTTTTTTTTCTCACTTGTTTCTCTCCAATTTTCACATCATGCCAAACCAGATTAACATTTCTTTCTTTTCTGACTGAGGAGATCTTATTACCCAATGTGGCTCAAAACCTTTGTTTAGCAGGGGTTGTCATATGGCATTTTCAAAATTGTTTTTGATCTGCATAATGCCATCGATTCTTTTGATTAAACACCAAACTGTGCACAAAAAACTAGGGATGGCTTGGCATACCTACTGAGTCTTATTGGACTTAAGCTATGCTCACAGGACTAAAGAAAATCAGAAATTGGGTACAAATATTATAGACGCCCCCCAAAAAATACACACAGAAACAAACACACACTCAAACTGTAAACTTTCTGAAATGAGATGTTTCAATGAGCATGAAATTTTTGTTTCTTTATAGATGAGAACAAAACAATAACTAGAGAAAAATTCTAGTACTTCTATAAGAAAAAAGAGTAGATCTATGCATTGTCTTAGAATTTTTACAATCAGACACTAGTTAACGTGAAATTTTGAATAAGCTATGACAAATCATGCTTGATCAATGTGAAGAGCTGAAATAATGCGACACACACATCCATTTTTCCCTTGATGGGTCGTATATGTTGTTTCTGTCCTTGTTTGGGTCATTTTTCATGTTCAGTCAGAGAAACCAAATATGGCCAGCCCCTCCAAACCTGTTCCCCCCTTCCCAGGCTCTACCAGTCATGAGAGACACCACTGTTTGATCACAGCAGCATTTCCTGCTAAATATATAATTAAGTCCTTCCCAGCACAGTTATCCAGGACTGGTAGGTATTGCATATGAGACACAACTCATTTTACATCCATCTTAAATCATCCAGGTTATCTCTGACCTCATAAGTACTACCCCCACCCCCACTGTACCATTCTTTTAGGAAATAAAATTCTAAATTACAGGGATTGTTCCTTAATTTGTTCCTGTATACTTTGATTGAATTCTATCATATTAAACTTGTAAGGGAAGTGAATGTTCCTCTGATGCAGTATTATTAATTTTGTAGAAGAGGACATGAAGGCTTAGAATTGTTAACTGGTTTACACACTTTTTCACAACTTAGCTGCAAATTTCGTGTTGCAGCACAAACATCTGAACTCTAAACTTGGGCATCATTCTACTGTGCTACATTGACATCCTTTATAATTTTAAAGAACAGACAGTAGATTTCATATTTTTAAATGTTTAGGAAATCCTATTGGAGACAAACTATTATTGTTCATTGTCAATACCTTTTTATTAAAAAATGTTAAGGTAGTAATTCACCATTTATTGGCTACTTAGTATAAGTGAAGCACTGTATTCATTATTTTACCCCCAGTTTTATCTAATTCAAGTTGGTATTCCCATTATACACTGGCTCTCTTCTATTCTTTAGTTGTTTTTTTTTTTTTCCAATTGAGGTAAAAATTTACATAACATAAAATTAACCATTTTAAAGAGTACAACTCAGTGGTATTTAGTGCGTTCACAATACTATTAAACAATCCACTTCTATGTAGTTTCAAAACATTTTCTTCCCCCAAAAGTAAACACCGTACCCATTAAGTGGTCATTCCCCACTCCTCCCTCCACCTAGCCCCTGTCAACCACTAATTTGCTTTCTGTCTCTATGGATTTACCTATTCTGAACATTTCATATAAATGGACTTATACAATACCTGATCTTTTGTGTCTGTTTTTTTACACCTAACATAATATTTCTTTTTTTCTTTTTTTTTTTTTTTTTTTTGACTGGTAAAGGGATCGCAACCCTTGGCATGGTGTCGTCTGCACCATGCTCAGCCAGCAAGCGCACTGGCCATCCCTATATAGGATCCGAAACCGCGGCCTCGGCGCTACCAGTGCCACACTCTCCAGAGTGAGCCATGGGGCCGGCCCACCTAGCATAATATTTCTAAATTCGTCCACGTTGAAGTATATATTAGTACTTCATTTCTGAATTCTTGATATATTCCATTGATATATATATATTGATATATTTTATGATCTATATGTTCTTTAGATTTTAAAGTAGCTTTGGTTCAATCACACACATACACCTTTGAAAAAAAACACAGAAAAATAAAGGAAAGAAAAAGGCTTTCTTGTGCACCCATTTTCTCAGAT
>NW_007734387.1:40139-41031 GCF_000696425.1 Galeopterus variegatus | reverse complement strand
CATACACCTTTGAAAAAAAAACACAGAAAAATAAAGGAAAGAAAAAGGCTTTCTTGTGCACCCATTTTCTCAGATCTAAAATCCACCTAGGGGAAGTAATACCTTTGCATAATACCTTTGTAGTCTCCACCTTCCTACCTTCTTAATAATTAGGAGCATTATTCAGGGGCCTTTAAATTCCTCCAGTGGCTCAGTTCATGCCATGGCAGGATCCTAAAGGAATCAGCTTGGGCTGCCCTCTCCAAGTTGGCAAGGCCACCCGAGGGAGAGCTGCTGGCAGGACCGCAGCTATGAGCACTTGCTACAACCGCAAGAGTTCCTGCATCAGATTTGTGGCTTTTGCACTCTCTTTCGATATTTTGGTTAGCATGGCAGTTCTCTAAATTCCCAAAAGATTATAAATATAACACAAATAATTATGCAGTCATCGAACTAAACATTCCCACAGAGGATCCGAGTAAATTGGACAATTTAAAATTATCCCCTTATGATAAATCGACCACACCAACATATGTTCCAAAAGTACCGCTCATGATTAAATATGAGCTGCAGCCTAATGTAAGTTGGCAAACATCATTTACTAGAGATTATATTAATGGCAAGAGAATGGTTGGTATTAATGGGAAATTATATGATTGGGAAAAAAATATATGCTGTAAAATTACTAAATCTGCAAAATTAGATCTTAGAAGAATAAGAGAGTACACCTAGTTTTGTGAGGGATGGTGCTGNAGTCATCGAACTAAACATTCCCACAGAGGATCCGAGTAAATTGGACAATTTAAAATTATCCTCTTATGATAAATCGACCACACCAACATATGTTCCAAAAGCACCGCTCATGATTAAATATGAGCTGCAGCCTAATGTAAGTTGGCAAACATCATTTACT
>NW_007734387.1:22848-39057 GCF_000696425.1 Galeopterus variegatus | reverse complement strand
ATTGGGATAAATTAAGTATATGGGAATGAAACCATAGAACCCCCTTTACTTGGTGGTGTCCAGTTTTAATAAATCATTAAAAATCAGGTATTGGGATAAAAATATCTGCTGTAAAATTATTAAACCTGCAAAATTAGATCTTAGGAGAATAAGAGAGTACACCTAGTTTTGTGAGGGATGGTGCTGTGCACAAGGACACTTTAACATTTAGATCAAGATTACAGGGCCACAGCCAATGCATAACCTCAAAATGTGCATGATAATGCTGCTCAAATATCCATTGTTCCTTTTCATTCCATTAGAACAAAAAATCATTAGACCCCCATTAGAATTTAAATGTTAGCATTGTTCCTTTTAGCAAATTTGTACTTACATTTAACAATAGTCATAGGTTATTTGATTGTATTGTCTATCACTTTGTAAATTCCACCCTATTAATAGGGTGGATATTAACCACAGCTTGCTAACAGAAAAAGGTCACAAGATAACTTCAAGACAATGAAGGGATGGTTTGAATCTGATAAACTTGATTCCAGGAAAAAGAAGCAGGAGTTCATCACCTAAGACATGCTGACCTCTAAAAAAGTTTCCTCCCTGCTTTTTGGACTATTGATTTAAGCTTGCTGATACAATAAAAATAATACCCAAAACCCCCCTGCAGAAAAAAGTCTAAATAAAAGGTATTGTCTCATGCTCTACTGGGCTCCAGCTGCAACACGCTGACAGCCCACAGAGAGAGAACATGCATACTGATGCATTGAGGTCTCTGTCTGTGTTTGTTATTTTCGCTGACACTCCCTCTCCCTTTTTGGGTACCCACAACTTGACTGGAGCTGGTCTCTGGCACTCCAGGTAGCTAAGGATTCCTAGCACAGGCCTCTGTTCACCACATTCTGTGTGTAGGATTTCCTGTACTGTAGCAGACTGGTACTGAGCACTACTTCTTCTTTGCAGTCATCCATAACAACGAGTATCCTTTTCCAGTTCATACATCATTAGCTTCTCTACCTGTGCTGGTAAAGTAGAATGGAGACAAAACACTTTTGAGTTCTTTCATGGAATGTTTAGTAGATCTCCCTCAGAAGTATTCATAAGTATACTCCAAGAACTACTTTTCATAGTCATCCATTTTCTACCAAATCATATAAATTTACATCCAGCATTTTGTCAAAAGCACTCCCTTGGACTGTGTTAATTGCATTCATCCACAGTTTAGGATTCACCCAGAAGATACTCCAAAATTTATTTAACATACAGTTATTGTGTATGTTAAATAATCATACACAATGCAAACAACATTGAGAAATAGAAATAATTAACTAATATATCAATACAAAAGAGGTTCAGCCTTGGGCTGAGATCACAAAAGGTAATGTGGCTAATTCTATGGAAAAATTTAAAACAAAAGCTTTAGTTACAAAATGAAATGTTACATTATGGATACCTGAATTTCCCTGAAAATAATTCATAAATCATTCCACTAACTTGATGATTTTGGTGAATGTAAGAGCTATAACATGAAGAGCTCTCTCATCTCCCTACCACCGATGCAGGTATACTGTTCCCCTTGAGACTGTATAGTGATGGAGCAGTTGTTAAGAATAAAAAAGTGCTTTGGAGACTTTGCTAAGATTACATAATGCGAATGAATCTTTTTTATAAAGTATGTAAACTACTAGAGATAGTACTAACCTCACACTCAATTTAATAGAGAGGTGATAGGGTCCTAAAGGAAGCTCCTGAGCTTGATGCATACTTGGGAAAGAAGGAGGCAATTTCTAACAAATGTGTCTCATAGATTCACCCCAATGAAACTGATCTTACTGGCAACACTTAAAAAATGTGAGCTTTATTTTATGAATTATGTGAACTTATTTTATGAATGAGCCAGATTATTTGAAATTTCTCTCCTAATAATTTCTTCTTTAAATTAGCCATATGGTCTGTCACTGACTATATATAGATGGCCAATTTCACCAGCCCTTGAGCCCAGTTCTTTATCAGAGACATGCTGGTCTCAAGATTACAAGTAGCAAGTCTCCATTAAGCTCCATAATGTATGTGATAATGATGGCATCGGTAAAGTATGTAAGTTCTTATTACTCATTCAGCTGATACCAAGAGGTTCTCCAGGTAGCCAAGGGTTCTGGGAGAGTGTTCATCTCTTCCAGCACTGTAGTATGTGGCAAGGACTAAGAATAGGGGAGGCCACCCCTTCTGCACATTGGATATGCCAGAGGTTTCAGGTTTCACTTCATCTTGTGACAAGGAGGCCTTAAGAGCTGCCCTGAGATTGTGGAGTGTTGCTTGCATGACCAAAAGCATTTTGTGCAGCCGGGTATGGAGGGTCACAGGCTTAGAGTCTGTGAGAGACTGTATATCCAGGAATCCTAGTATGTGGCCATCGATTGCTGTTGAAATGGATAATAGGATATGGTGGAGGAGGGCAGTTTCTTGCACCAGCAGCCAGTGTGTAATGTATGGCCATCATGAGGCATGAGAAGAGAATGCTAAAACCTCCACAGTGAATGAATCTCTGGGGCACCAATGACAGACCTTATTTTATTGCAGTTTGGTCATACTTCTAAATGTTGCATAATTATGAAAACTGCTGACTTAAGTTGTCTAAATCTATAACAGAGTCTTAGTAGGACTCAAGAATCAAAACAAATAAACAAACAAACAAAAAACACAGCACAAAGCATAATCTACCCAGCAGACAGCAGTTCAAAGTGCATGCTTGCTATCAACCAGGTTTGCAAATCAAAGCAAGAGAAGAAAGACCCGTGGTGATGGCCATTGTATACACAACCTGGTCTCAAGGCCAATTGTTATGACTCATGCTATGGGTCAAATGTGTCCCCCAAAAGTTCATGTGTAAGAAACTCGTTCTCCATTATAACAGTGTAAAGAAGGTAGGAAATCCAATTATTGCATTTGAAAGCTCGGGACTTTGAGAGGTGATTGGATTGTGGGGATGTACCCTCATGAATGGGATAATACATTTATGAAGTGATGAGTTATCATGAGTGTTGTTCTGATGCCTTCGTAAGGAGAACCAGTGAGGTTAGCTCTCTTGCTCAGCCCATTCTCACCTCATGACACCCTGAATTGCTGTGGAGAGTCTCCACCAAAAAGAAGGCCCTCACCAGATGTGTTCCCCGGACCTTGACTTTCCAACCTCCAAAATGTAAGAAATGAATTTTGTTTCTTTACAAATAACACAGTTTCGGGTAATCTTCTATAAGCAACAGAAATGGACTAATTCAACCCATCTCCTTTGCAGGTCAATGTAAGAAATGAATTTTGTTTCTTTACAAATAACACGGTTTCGGGTAATCTTCTATAAGCAACAGAAATGGACTAATTCAACCCATCTCCTTTGCAGGTGAAAGCACCTTTCCAAATAAATGACATAATCCAAGGTCTCAGGGTCTGATCTCAGAGTTTGCTTCTGAAGGATCTAATTTAAGACATAACCCTCTTATTCTGGTAACCAAATCGCCCATCTGTTTGAGCAACTTTTCTTCACATATGCCATTTACGGTGTTGTATGTTGCTTCTCACATTACCCTCATTCTTTTTGGCCATGGGAAAGGGTTCTCAGCATAAGGCTTGCCAATCAGAAAATCCCAGTTAATAGGCCAAAGTGATTGGTCCAAAGATTGAGCATATAACTCAACCATTTCAATATCAACTCTTTCTGTGGGATTTTATGTTTTACCTGTTTCGTGGAAAAAAATAAGCTCTCTTCACTTAGACCTTAATGTGGGATAACATAAACCTGCAATCATGTTTATTGACACCTTGAGAAAATTTATCTGCAGAGAGAGAGAGATAAGACTATCATTCAGAAAGGAATAGGGACAAATTCTGGACTGGGCTGTAAAAAGTGTGAGTAAAAGCCAAACTGAGATCCAGAGGAGAATATAATGAACAATGTGCTGAGCCCATGCATACAGCAAGGCCCTCATCAGTTATTTAAAACAAAAACAAAACAAAACAACAACAACAAAAACCAAATCACACACCCACATTTGTTTAAACTAGCTTGAGTTGCAGTTTTTGACTTGCCAGTCAAAGATCCTATATAATCTACATAGTTTCTATGGAAAATAGAAAAGATACAGCTTAGAAGAAGAAAATGCTTTTCCAATTATTGTATCGACAACAATGAGTGTATCTAACTCACCTAACTGCTTATTGCCTTGAATAACTGATTCTAGCAATCATACAAAAAATGGGTAAGTTCAGGGAGGGGTTTGTTTTATTTCTGGTCTCCTGTCATGCTCTGATTTATGAGACATAAGTAACATAAATACAGAATCAACAATTGATATAATCCTACTAACCAATCACACACTCAAAAAAAATTTGTTGAATAAATGGATATTAAGGATAGAGCTTAAATATAACCTTTAAAATGTAGAAAAATAACACATAACGGATTCTCTGAAATACCAGGTGTCCTACCTCACTTCTGAAAGCCCTTTAAAGATGAACTCTTTGATCTATTCAGAACATTTCAAAGAGTAACCATCTCATATGGCATAAAAATAAAGGTCTTAAGCTCAAAACCTGAAACTTAAAGGAAAATAAAAGCCAAACATAACCATTGTATTTTTATTTCTCTATATAGCACTAATTTCATCCTTCCTGAATTTATTTCCAGACACCTAGTTTTATGAAAAAAATTTACTATAAAAGTTGAACATAAATCTGAGACATAATATAACTGGTGATGAAAGAAAAAGAAATATAAACATGTATATTCTGGGCATCTGACTATCTTAAGTAATTTTATTATTCAGCCAAATAAAAATTATAACCAAAATCAACTCAAAATAAACTATAGTCTTAAATGCAAGACCTGAAACTATAAAACTTCTGGAAGAAAACATAGGGAGAACACTTCAGGACATAGGTCTGGACAAAGACTTTGTGAATAATACTTCAAAAGCACAGGGAACAAAAACAAAACTTAACAAATGGGATTATATCAGACTAAAAAGCTCTTACAGCAAAGGAAACAGCAGACCAAAAAGACAACCTGTCAATTGGAAGAAAATATTTGCAAACTATGTATTCAACAAGGGATTAATATTCACAATATACAAAGAACTCAACTCAATAGTACAAAAACAAACAATCTGATTAAAAATGAGCAAAGGAACTGAATAGACATTTTTTGAAAAAAGACATACAAATGACTGACAGTCATATGAAAAAAATGTTCAGCATCACTAAATCCAAACCACAACGAGATGTCATCTCGCTCCAGTTAGAATGGCTATTATCAAAAGACAGAACATAGCAAATGCTGGTGAGGATGTGCAGAAAGGGGAACTCTTATACATTGATGATAGGACTGTAAATTAGTCCAGCCACTATGGAAAACAGTGCGGAGATTTCTCAGGCATCTATAGATGGAATTACCATATGATCCAGCAATCCCACTACTGGGTATATATCCAATGGAATGGAAATCTACATGTTGAAAGGACACCTGCACTCCCATATTTTTGCAGCTCTATTCACAGTAGCCAAGAATTGGAACCAGTCTAAATGTCCTTCAATAGATAATTGGATAAAGAAAATGTAATGTGTATACACGATGGAATACTATTGAGCCATATAAGAAAATGAAATTCTGCCATTTGCAGCAACATGGATGAGCTTGGAGAAAATTATGTTAAGTGAAATAATCTAGGCACAGAGAAAGAAATACTACATGTTCTCACTCATATATGTAAGCTAAAAAAGTGGATTTCATAGAAGTAGAGAATGGAATAGTGGTTACTAGAGACTAGTGGGGGGAAGGGAGAGAGGGTCATCAGTGGATACAAAATAGTTCAGAGAAAGGAAGAATGAGATCTAGTGTTTTCTAATAATAGAGAGAGACTACAGTTAACAACAAAGTACTGTACAGTTAACAACAAAGTACTGTATATCTTTGAATCGCTAGGCAAGATGATCCTGAATTTTCACATCAGGGTACTTAGTATATCCTTCACCTCAAACATTATCAGGGATATTCTAAGCACCCCGATATGATTATTGCACACAGTGTGAATGTATGCAAATATCATATTGTACTCCATAAATGTATACAATTATCATGGGTGATTAAGAAAAAATAAGTTTAAAAGAGAGAGAAAAAAAGAGGGAGAAAGAGAGTAGAACTTTGTAACTTTTACCAAAAAGTTACTGGAGGCAGGGAAAGGAAAGAGGGAGAGGAAACCAGGGAAAGGTTTGTAGACTGGTGCAAAGTTATGAAGTTACAATTAGATAGGAAGAGTTAGTTCCGATGATCTAGGGTGACACTAGCTAATAATATTAAACTGTATATTTCAAGATAGCCAGAAAGGAGAATATTGCATATTATAACTACAAAGAAATGATAAATGTTTAGTTGATAGGTATGCTAACTCTTCTGATTAGGTCATTATACAATATATGCATGTACTGAAACAACAAACTGTACTCCATAAACATGTACAATAAAGAAAAGAATAAATAAAAATTCTAAGTTACTGGCGTCATTCTTCAATTTATTTGCACCTAGTCTATTTTATTGCATTGCAAATAGATTTATAGATATAAATATAATAGCTGAAAAGATCAAAATATTAGATATTCAATTTTTTAAATTCATAAGATACATTAAAAGTCTTCTATTTAAGTTTTCTAAATAACTTGTACATGTATTTTTTATTTTATATTTTCTCAAAGACTAACGTTGGGGCATAATGATATTACTAATGTTCCACGTTTTCCATTGCTTTATTTTTTATATTCCTTAATGTTTATCTATTACTTTGAATATGGCTTTTAGGCCATGCAGAGAGATACATGATATTCAAGGAGTTTTTATTACATTCAAAGCCATTTTAATCTGAGCCGAAAGTAAAAACAAACAAAAAAATTCATTTAGCTCTAGTTTTTGACAAATGCCTTAATTTTTTTTTTTTTTTTTTTTTTTTTTTTTTTTTTGCTTTCCAAAAAGTAATTACAGGTTCAAATAGTACTTTTCTGTCACTCAGGTCTCAGAGTGTGGATTTTCAGAACACAGAGGGAACTTAGTACCAAATTGTACTGGGTGTGGATCAAGTTTAAGTGTTTTCCTTAAATTGGGTCTTTGGAAAAAGCTTTATGGCATAAAGATTTATGCTGACAGTTAATTCTATAATTTTTATAAATACACAGCACAGTAATGTTGACATTTATGGGTCTTTCTGTAAGACAGTGAGGATTTTCCAAATGCTTGAGAAAACTGAATGATTAAACTCCCAAGTTTTTCCACCTGCTGTTGTTGTGTAAGTGAGTTCTGCCTCCTTTGCTAAATTATGCATAGTTGAAAGGAAAAAATTCTGCAGTCTTCTTCTTCTTTATATTCCTCACGAGACCTTGGGAAATGTTTTGCACACAGTAGTCTCTAAAACCACTGACATGCTATGGACACAATTTTAAAGTTTCTGGAACCTACCAATGGTTCAGAAAGAAACTCCATGTGTAGAACAATTGCCTAATGCAGCAAGCAGAGAAACTAGTAATAACGTAAAGATAAAAGAAAGAAACCATCAGTTGAAGACATTTATTTAAAGGATGACAAATCCTGAGCTGAATCTCCAAGGCTTTGTTTCTTTTGTACTCTGAACCTCTCCATGTATGCCTCTTCTAAAGTGAAGTTGCTCTATACTCCAAGGAAAGAGGGAGAGAGGGAAGGAAGGAAGGAAGGCGAGCAAGAAGGAAGGAAGGGAGGCAGGAAGGAACTTTCTTGCTTGATTTCTGCCAAATTAAATCATGATATTTTGTTGCTTACTGAGGTCGATGTAGAGTGTTCGACCAAAAAGTAAATTAAACCTCGTGGGCTCTAGTTAATTTTAGAAAAGATCTCTTTATCCATAGTTATTTAATTTATGTATGTACACTACAAAATTAAAAAGGCATTGGTCATTTTTCGGTAAATTTCATCACCAAATACAAGGAGTTCTGGTGTTTTGCTCCATAATGACATCTTTTGTATTGTGAAATTTGAGTTGTGTTATTTTCCTACACAGTCCGTTTAGTCCCTGCCTTCGTGCTTTGCATGTTTTAAATTCCTCTCACATCTAGTTATTCTTAGTTTACATTGTTTCCAATCTGTTCCCCCTTCCAAAACTATGTCTTTACAAATCTTTCAGACATTAAGGCCTAAAGCATATATTTTTTTTCTTTATTTTCCTTAAGGTGTTTAGGTCAGGCCAAATGAAAGTAATGTAAAGGTTATTATTAATTGAATCTTATATTATTGCTTAATGTCTAAAATTACTTTATCACCAAAAAAAAAAAAAAAAGAAAAGAACTTTGGACAAACATGAATTGAATCTCAAGAATGATTCTTACGTGATACCGCCTATGGAATTTTCTCTTCATTTTCTTCCCTTCCAGTGTTATGTTTCCAGCATGGCAAATTCAAGGTTCTTTTGAAGTAGATGCTTTTCAATGCTTTCCTCCACAATGGAACACTCTTTGCTACTGATATTCTTAAACCAAGCTTTGCAATAATAAAAAAAAAAATACTGTTATTAGCAAAATTCTACTATGCAATTTTCAAATTTCAGTCAAAGTTAATATGTATTGCCTGGATGAAATCTCTCTGGATGCTTGTGTCTTCTAAACAATGATTTATATGCACCCATAAGACACATAATTATATGCATTAACAAATATAAATAAATAGAAAAAAATTAAACAGTTTTTGTTAATATGGGGAAATATTTCTTCACACAAATTAGAAAAATAAAAGGAAAGGAGCTCACTGAAAGTATTATTTTTAAGGTATATGTTGCATATTCCATTCTGCAGACACTATTTAGAACCTACTATATCAGGTCCTGTGCCTGGGTCTGAACATGTAATGATAGAGCCTGTCATTTATTTTAAGACAAAAAAAAATGTAGGTTAGCAAGTGTGTACGAAGGTGCTTAAGTATGATTAAGTTCCAGGAAAACTTTACAATTTTCAAAAGTTAAGGTTTTCAAAAAAGTTTTCTGCTAAGCTAGTTGAGCTTAGCAGAAAACCTATGTGACCCCAGAAAAAGTACATAGACACTTCCAACTATGCTCTTTAAAGTCTTGAAATTGTCTTATGAAAATAAAAGAATTAAATATTTAAGAAAGCAATTTATTTGCATTTATGATTTCGTATAGTTGAATATAATGCATATTATTTGAGAAAAATTTTATGCGGAAATCACTTATTTTTCCATGAGATAGAGAACAATAACTTGGTTCAAAAGGAATCAACAAAAAGTATGTATTTCAGAATTTGGTGATGAATTTTAACAAGATATATAATTATACAGATTCACATGCTAACACATTTTGAACTGATATACAATAAAAAGTATTCATAGATGTCTAAAGGCATTAAATTACACAAGTTCCACATGCCAATTATTTTTAAAAATACTACATTAGCATTCACATACCCGTCTGCTTTATAATTTACTATCAACAATCTGATTTAAACTTACATTCAACAATAACTATTTTACAGATTAAAACTGTCACTAAAAGCCATAGTCATAATGTTTACAGCTGTGAGAAAACTCCTAGGGTAGTTCTTTCCACTCCCACCATTTTCACAGAAAGTTCTTGAGAAAGCATTCTACTTAGCAGAGAAATATTTTGAATGTACAAAATCATCATCTATATGCAATATTGTTAGTTGTTACTGGCAAATGTATCAAGTAGTAGTATTAAGTCCTCTTTCCAATTAGTTAATAATAATGTGCTAATAATAGCGAGAATGGTTAGAACATGGGAGAAAAAGAAGGAAAAGACAGTGTGATGACTAATTTCTGAACATGGGCGTCTTTGAGAAATAAAAGGAAGGGTTGAATCAGAGGGGTCGTTATTTTCACAGAATTTCTCTTTCCTTATGTTGTATGCATTGAAAAACTGTCTGAGTTTACTAAACTCCCAAAGGGTTGTCATCCCAATAGTTGAAATAGTAATATTAAAGATAATAGTTATTGTTATTGTTATTGTTTCGTGTCTGGAGTTACCTAGTTAAGATGATCAATGTCACTTGTTTATTAACCTATATCAAAATCCACAAATTGAATGTATACATATTTTACAATACATATTTTACAATCTGGTTTAAGAGAAAAATGATTCATTAGTAATCTCATATCTTGCACTAATAAAGTGGCACAGCCCAGAAAAACATCTGGGGTATTAAATGGAGGCTACTTCTTCAGAAAGCCAACATATATCATTGAAAAGCTACAGACTTATCTTCATAAACATTTAGATTGTGATATAGAATTGAATGTTAGGTGCTTGTCAAGAAAAATGACAGAGATCATGTTGCTTCTACTTAGCTTTATTAACTTTGCTGTTATAACTACAACTTTCTGGTGTTGATTTTATAGGATCTGGAAAAGAGATTGCCTTTCTATGACAGTTTTAATGAGAAGCTAATAGTCAAAAACTTAGTTAGTTTTAGTAATAAGGTACATCGTCAATAGCTGGCATGGAGACCGCCACGTTATTGTGAAGTTGAAAAATGTTTTCAGTCCATGGCGTGCTTGTCCTACCATAGTAGCAGTTTTTTAGTAATAAGGTACATCGTCAATAGCTGGCATGGAGACCGCCACATTATTGTGAAGTTGAAAAATGTTTTCAGTCCATGGCGTGCTTGTCCTACCATAGTAGCAGTTGAATGAAGGACTAACGACCTGTCTTATGAAGAGTTAAACATAAAGCAAGAGCATTTCTTTATTGGAGGCACAAAATGGCAAAGTAGATAAGTAATAGAGCAATTCGAAGAAAGAACAATGGGTCTTAGGAAATTTAAAGTCAAGTTGAAGCCATTTAGTAGATAGATAAATATAGATAAATATTTGTGGAGTGAGGCTTGACCAGAAAATATCATTATTCAGCTAAAAGAATAGCCTGAGAAATTAAGGGAAATGAAAAGATTAAAGGGCAAACCCTAAAGTGTTCATTACAAAATCAGTACAAAATGGTATAGATCTATAAAGGAAAAGGAGATGATCCAAAATCCAAAATGCAGCCACACTTCCAAGGTAAGAAGGCAGTTAGTATTCCAAGGTGCCAGGAAAAAAGTAATTCTCCAAATCCAAAGTAGTCAGGAAGGTAGTTTCAAGGTCATCTTGCCAGGGAATGTGGTCACAGGGGTGGAACTCAGAGATTGTATGCTATTCCTGTAATTAAAACTAGACAAAACATAATCCCGATCCTGAAGTAACAAGGACATGAAAGAGAGGCAGATGTGAACCTTTTCAGACCAAGACACAATTTCTACAACTGCACTACAAAGCAAGTGCTTAACTATAAAGAAAGCAAAACAGGCAACTAGGTAAGCAGCGTGGAGTCCATTTACAGTCCCTGCTACCTGGACCTGTGCCATCCCCCATTATTAGTGTCACAGTCTGTGAAGTGCTGGAATATGAAGTATGATGTGGCAATAAACAAAGACAACCCAAAGGAGGACAAGCAAAGACGATTTATATAGAAGCAGCCCCAACCACTTCGGTTTAACAAAGACAAAAAGGCATGCAGGAGACTGGGAAAATTTTAATGGGAAAGAATTAAGTATATACTGATCAGAGGCTATTGGCATAGGAAAGCTGGAGATGGGCCAACCATACGCAGACAATCTACGTGACTGTTTAGAGGTGCATATTTTCTTGCCTTTGATTGATCCAAAGTTGAAAGGAGGAGCAAAAATTAGGGCAGATAGCAGTTTTTGGTCAGGCCTGGTGATTTGAGGCTGATTGCTAAAAAGGTCATGGTTTGGTTTCTCAGACAGGTTGCTGAAGAGGTTGTGTGTCTAAGTTGTATTGTCATGTAGGGTCTGGCCAGTTTTTATACAGTAAATTTCTCAGTAAGTTGATGGCTTTAAAACAAGATGGGAATGTTGCAGTGAAGTTCTAACTCGCAGGGAGAGGCAAGACACTGAGGCTTGTGGCAGGAAGCAGAGTTCACTGATGTGCTGGCACTGGCTCAGCAGACTACTGTCATAAAGGCTGAGCCCCGATCACAGTGGGGCTGTCATATAATATATTTTAGACTATAGCATTTCTGGGTTTTTGCAGCAGGGCACAAAAGCTGATTTTATGTAGTTATGACTCTATCTCAGGGTGGAAAATTACAGCAGGGGAGAAGCAGGGTGGACAATTCTGTTATATCGGTGTGTAGCAAACGCAGTATGAGACAAGGTGGGGGTGCAACTGCATCTGGGTCTGTATGATAACAGAGTTGGGCACAGCATGGCAAGTATGGGTGCCTAACAGCCACAGCCAGTTGGGACATAGTCAGGTAAGCACGGGTGCCTCAGGGAAAACAAAGGAGAAAAGATAGAACAAATAGGTCACAACCCTGTCACAATGAAAAGTGTTGACACACAGTGAATGACAATCTGGGAATTCCTAAGTGAAAATCAAGAACTCTCATTCCTAGGAAAAATGAATTAGCTAAATTTAACTATTCCACAATGTATATATTCTTTAAGTATCATTTTGTACATCATAACTATGTACATTTTTATCTGTGAATTTAAAGTAAATAATAAATAAATTTGAAATATAAAAGAACAGAGTGTGAGCATTCATGATTACATTGCTGCTAAAGCAATGACCTATGGCTTCCTAAAAATCAAAAGATTGGAAATAGACATATGTGTAATGAGAGAGAGTTTGTAGAAGAGGCTGACCTAACCGTGGGGGCAGGGACCAGGGGATGGAGTCCCAATGAAGATTTCAGAAGGTGCAAATTCACATCTCAGCAGATGCTTGCACAGAACAGTTCAACATTTTATCTGGGCTTCAACTCATGAAGCTTAGAATTGATTCTGAGAAGGGATTGGTTCTGGGAAAATTCTAATTGACTGAATTAAATTTTCAGAAACTTAAAAAAAGAAAAAAATAAGAAAAAGCATGAATTGATTGTATTTTACATGGAAGTGACCAGAATTATTTGTTTGTTTTCTGGTAGAAATGAGGCTTTTGAGATGACTAAGATCTGTTAAATAATCTTTTAAAGTCAAATTTTGTAGAGCTGAATTCATAGACTTTGGAGGTAATAAATAATATATATATTATTATTTATATATCTTATAAATGCCAACTTCTTCATGTGATAGAAGGAGGGCTATAATTTAGGTATGCATCTCCACACTCAGGTTTAGTGAAAAAAATGACATTCTCCTGAGTGCAAAGAAAAAAAATACAATAAAGAAATCAAAAATAAGTTTTCCTTAGAGTAATTTTTTATAATTCTAAAATAAATGCAAACTTTTCACAGCAAATTTAGAAAGCATAATAATGAAGAAGGAATAAAAACATGCCTCCAAAATTAGCCTAAGTGATTGTTTTTTTAGATTTCAGCAAATCAGCCAAGATTAGCTTTAGAAGAAGGATTACTCCACAAAAATCTCTAGATCTACTTTTCTCAGAATGTAATTTGGTGAACACTAATAGGTGACTGGATTCTCTCAGAAAGAACTATCCTTCAAATATATCTGGAAATGCTATGGCACTCTCTCCCTTTTGCACATTAAGGAAGCAAATGCTCTTAGAAATCCTTTGGTAAGGAAACTTGGTTAACTTACTCGGATCACTGGTCAATTTAAATGTCATGAGTGAATGGGAGAAAATGGCATAGAAGAAAAAGAAAAGGGACTTTGCACTATTTAACAGCCCATCAGACAAGAGTTTGTTCTAACTTGAGTGCAGACCTGAGAATGCAATGAGGATATACACAGGAAATCACAGGCTTCGAGAATCATTAATGCTTCAGTCCCAAAGAAGAAAAATCACCTATGGTAGCTGATGATTCCTAATCAGGATTTGCAAATAAACTAGAAAGGGATTCCAAGACCTAGCCAGACATTTAGCTGAAATTTAGAAAAATAGGTTATCAAGAAGTTTAGATGACAAATGAGAATGACTCTGTGGTCAGATTGTTTAAGACAGAATGAAGGGTCAGAAAATACAATGCAAATAAAGTAAAAAACTAAAATTCAGAAAATACAAGCAAATGTAATCTCTGTGATAAAGGCTGGAGGAATGAATATGAAAAGCCCATTGATGCTACACGGGGACTCAATGACTTTAAAGACTTGGGTAAAATACAGAAAGAAGGATTGAGAGTAGAGAATAAATGCAAGAGCAAGGCGCAGAGATTCAGGGATAATTTTTCAAAGTTTAACTAATGAGATGAAGTATTTTAGAAGTTAAAAGGAGATAGAAAAAGAGAAACTTTAACTTTCATTTAAACAAGAAAAAAAGTGGAAAGAACCACGATTTTGTTAGGATGAGACAGAGCCAATAACCTTTGATGTAGCTTCTGTCTCCAGGAGAAGGATAATTACCACCAAATTACAAAGGGCAGACTAAAGTTAGTTACAATGTAATTGAAGGTAAAGTGTGTTGAACACACAAACAAGAGTTATTTAAATGAGGTCATTGCTTTCACTATTTAAACTCACCATTACTGAATGAAATGGGAAATATTTCAAACCTTTGAAGGATCACCAGAGACAATATAAATGGGCAAAATTTCTAATTTTCAATAAGGAATAAATAAATAAGGAACACAATTTCATAGAGGCAAATTTCATAATATACAATCTGGCTAATTCAATTGATCTTCAGATCTGTCCTAGAGATAATTATTACACTGATGCTAGATAAACCGTGATGAAGAAAATGATGAACACTGTGAGTGCTCAGGCTTAAGACTTAGCAGTTTGGACAGAGTGCTGCTGGAGAAAATCCACAAATGAATATAGATCTGAGCACTTTCATCCTCAACCGTACCCATTCTACTGTGTGTCCCAGATAAGTTATCTCTGTCCTTATGATAGGACACTTGTCTCTCCAACACTCTTTTCTTTCCTGGTCTTTTTTATATTTAAAAATAATCTAATTTTCTGAAATTATCTCCGTACCTATTTACTTCCTTTATTTGTCTTTACTCAACCGTACCTATTCTACTGTGTGTCCCAGATAAGTTATCTCTGTCCTTATGATAGGACACTTGTCTCTCCAACACTCTTTTCTTTCCTGGTCTTTTTTATACTTAAAAATAATCTAATTTTCTGAAATTATCTCCGTACCTATTTACTTCCTTTATTTGTCTTTCTCTTCTCAGAAAAATCTTCTTCTTAAACATCCAAACCAAGCTACTATTACGTGTTTATAAATACCCAGCTTGGCACATCCTTCTTCTCTTCCATGTGGAGAGTAGTTTTAGCTTTTTCCAAGGAATGCTCTTTTTGACTCTCAACCTCGAGTAAGAATACTCAGAGCAGCTTGTTGTATCTCTGTTTCAAACCCTTCTTCCTAAATTCAATGATAATTTCTTCTCCATTCAGAATAGTTTTGTGGGGAATCCCACTGATGATAGTTAGTCAAAGTTAATATATATTTTCTAACTTTTCTATCATGTATCAAGACCTGTTTTCAGCAGCATTAAGGAATTTATTTTTTTATTATTATTTTTTTTTCCTTTTTTTGTCTTTTTTACTGACGGGTAATGGGATCACAACCCTCGGTGTCGCGCCCACACCGCGCTCAGCCAGTGAGCAGGAACCGGTCTCCACATGGGATCCGAACTCTCCAGTGTGCCACCGGGCCGGCCCAGCATTAAGGAATTTATTTTTTTATTATTATTTTTTTTTCCTTTTTTTGTCTTTTTTACTGACGGGTAATGGGATCACAACCCTCGGTGTCGCGCCCACACCGCGCTCAGCCAGTGAGCAGGAACCGGTCTCCACATGGGATCCAAACCCTTGGCGGGAGCGCCGCCACGCTCCCAAGCGGCGCACTCTCCAGTGCGCCACCGGGCCAGCCCAACACAAACAGAACTTTAGAGCCCTATATATTTTTTCAAAACCCTCTGTCCTGGCACTTCTCTTCTCAACTCCCCTAATTCTTCCTGACTTATCAGGCCTTTATAACCTCATGACCTAGTTGGTGTGCCCCTAAGCTGTCCTCAATTCTGAACCACTTATAATTTTGTCATCCTTTGTTTTGGGGGTTTTTCTTTTGGTGTATTGTGCCCATTTGCATGGACTTTGATAACATAACACAAGAAACTTGTATTAGAGCTTTGAAATATGATGTCAGTGATATCTTTGGTATTGTTTTAAGTCTCTGTGTTGTAATGAAGAAAAAATGAAAATTATTTA